>NW_027260817.1:97500-152500 GCF_045791955.1 Oncorhynchus clarkii lewisi
GCTTGTTACTGAGAACCCACTGTGTTGGAGCGTGTTACTGAGAACCCACTGTGTTGGAGCGTGTTACTGAGAACCCACTGTGATGGAGCGTGTTACTGAGAACCCACTGTGTTGGATCGTGTTACTGAGAACCCACTGTGTTGGAGCGTGTTACTGAGAACCCACTGTGTTAGAGCGTGTTACTGAGAACCCACTGTGATGGAGCGTGTTACTGAGAACCCACTGTGTTGGATCGTGTTACTGAGAACCCACTGTGTTGGAGCGTGTTACTGAGAACCCACTGTGTTGGAGTGTGTTACTGAGCACCCACTTTATGTTACTGAGAACCCACTGTGTTGGATCGTGTTACTGGGAACCCACTGTGATGGAGCGTGTTACTGTGAACCCACTGTGATGGATCGTGTTACTGAGAACCCACTGTGTTGGATCGTGTTACTGAGAACCCACTGTGTTGGAGCGTGTTACTGTGAACCCACTGTGATGGATCGTGTTACTGAGAACCCACTGTGTTGGAGCGTGTTACTGAGAACCCACTGTGTTGGAGCGTGTTACTGAGAACCCACTGTGTTGGAGCGTGTTACTGAGAACCCACTGTGATGGAGCGTGTTACTGAGAACCCACTGTGTTGGATCGTGTTACTGAGAACCCACTGTGTTGGAGCGTGTTACTGAGAACCCACTGTGTTAGAGCGTGTTACTGAGAACCCACTGTGTTGGAGCGTGTTACTGAGAACCCACTGTGTTGGAGCGTGTTACTGAGAACCCACTGTGATGGAGCGTGTTAGCGTGAGAACCCACTGTGATGGATCGTGTTACTGAGAACCCACTGTGTTGGAGCGTGTTACTGAGAACCCACTGTGTTGGAGCGTGTTACTGAGAACCCACTGTGTTGGAGCGTGTTACTGAGAACCCACTGTGATGGAGCGTGTTACTGAGAACCCACTGTGTTGGATCGTGTTACTGAGAACCCACTGTGTTGGAGCGTGTTACTGAGAACCCACTGTGTTAGAGCGTGTTACTGAGAACCCACTGTGATGGAGCGTGTTACTGAGAACCCACTGTGTTGGATCGTGTTACTGAGAACCCACTGTGTTGGAGCGTGTTACTGAGAACCCACTGTGTTGGAGTGTGTTACTGAGCACCCACTTTATGTTACTGAGAACCCACTGTGTTGGATCGTGTTACTGAGAACCCACTGTGATGGAGCGTGTTACTGTGAACCCACTGTGATGGATCGTGTTACTGAGAACCCACTGTGTTGGATCGTGTTACTGAGAACCCACTGTGTTGGAGCGTGTTACTGTGAACCCACTGTGATGGATCGTGTTACTGAGAACCCACTGTGTTGGAGCGTGTTACTGAGAACCCACTGTGTTGGAGCGTGTTACTGAGAACCCACTGTGTTGGAGCGTGTTACTGAGAACCCACTGTGATGGAGCGTGTTACTGAGAACCCACTGTGTTGGATCGTGTTACTGAGAACCCACTGTGTTGGAGCGTGTTACTGAGAACCCACTGTGTTAGAGCGTGTTACTGAGAACCCACTGTGTTGGAGCGTGTTACTGAGAACCCACTGTGTTGGAGCGTGTTACTGAGAACCCACTGTGATGGAGCGTGTTACTGAGAACCCACTGTGTTGGATCGTGTTACTGAGAACCCACTGTGTTGGAGCGTGTTACTGAGAACCCACTGTGTTGGAGCGTGTTACTGAGAACCCACTGTGTTAGAGCGTGTTACTGAGAACCCACTGTGTTGGAGCGTGTTACTGAGAACCCACTGTGTTGGAGCGTGTTACTGAGAACCCACTGTGATGGAGCGTGTTACTGAGAACCCACTGTGTTGGATCGTGTTACTGAGAACCCACTGTGTTGGAGCGTGTTACTGAGAACCCACTGTGTTAGAGCGTGTTACTGAGAACCCACTGTGTTGGAGTGTGTTACTGAGAACCCAGTGTGTTGGAGCGTGTTACTGAGTCAGTTCACATGATTGATCTTGACATGTTTTTGGTTGTTGTTGATGATAACATTGGGCCTCAGACATGTAACTCACTCAGCTATAGTTATACATGTCCAGCTACCACCAGATGGACGTAATTACCTAACGTATCATATGGCCAATGGTGTATGTTTCAGACATAACCTTTGCCCTTCTGCTTTTAAAGGAGAACCCCGCTTCTACCAAGATATTTGTGCGAGTCTGAATCCCCCTACTGGACCTTAGTGGTAAGAGAACCACTGAGAACCAGAGAGAACGGTGGTCCTGCACAATGAAGCCTTGTGTCCTTTCTTCTACCAGTCATTACAGAGAACCATTATACACCTAGAAGACATACCTGCATGTCAGAGTTTTCCTGCACTGAGATATAGTAAAGGCAATCAATAATAAAGTCTCTGTTCAATAATTATATTCAAATAAATGTACAAATTTAACAGTTTGAGATGACGATGTTGTTGCACAGGGAACTAAAAATCACGGCCTGCATTTTAGACCATGTTTAATTCATTACACAGTTCCTTTAAAATGCATTGGGGGAACGTTCAGTTTTCCCTGGAGGGAAATAGAGTTGACTCTGTAAATATAGACGTGCGTCTACAGTCATAAAAGAGATATTTCATACATGGTGTGGACATTGGCTTGTGGCGGCCAGTCCGTTTAACTGAAGCACACAGTTTCCTTTCCTAGGCAGCTACACTCTCACCCCACTAGCCCCTCTACTGACCTCAAACACTGGCCTGATTCTCTGGGCTTCTTGTTTAAACAGACATTTGGTGCAAGCTGTAGTTTATAGCCTGGTACCAGATCTGTTTGTGCTGTCTCGCTTACAATATAGGGTTGTGAAGGGCGAGATGTCTAGTAACAAGCATGAGCAGATGCACACAAGACTTGTTGTAGAGTTGCTGACCAACGAAGAGTAAAATGTATGCAAATAAAGAAAGTCCCTATATATATATAGTGGGGCAAAAAACTATTTAGTCAGCCACCATAATTTGCAAATAAATTCATTAAAAATCCTACAATGTGATTTTCTGGATTTTTTTTCTTCTCATTTTGTCTTTCATAGTTGAAGTGTACCTGTGATGAAAATTACAGGCCTCTCTCATATTTTCAAGTGGGAGAACTTGCACAATTATGGTGGCTGACTAAATACTTTTTTGCCCCACTGTATATATAGAGGGACTTTCTTTATTTGTTTTTTTTGTGGGTGATTGTTTCCGTGTCTGTGTTTGTTTCACCACACAGGACTGTTTCGGTTTTCACATGTGTTGTTTTGTATTTTTGTAGTGTTCTCGGTTATCGTCTATATTAAAGATGTTGAACACTAACCACGCTGCATTTTGGTCCTCCTCTCCTTCAGCGGAAGAAAACCCTTACAGAATCGCCCACCACAAAAGGACCAAGCGGCGTGGTAAGCAGCAGCAGGAGAGGCAGCAGCAGCAGCAGGAGAGGCAGCAGCAGCAGCAGGAGAGGCAGCAGCAGGAGAGGCAGCAGCAGCAGGAGAGGCAGCAGCAGCAGGAGAGGCAGCAGCAGCAGCAGGAGAGGCAGCAGCAGCAGGAGAGGCAGCAGCAGGAGAGGCAGCAGCAACAGGAGAGGCAGCAGCAGCAGCAGGAGAGGCAGCAGCAGCAGCAGGAGAGGCAGCAGCAGCAGCAGCAGCAGCAGAGAGGAGAGGCAGCAGCAGCAGGAGCAGCAGCAGCAGGAGAGGCAGCAGCAGCAGAGAGGCAGCAGCAGCAGAGGCAGCAGCAGCAGCAGGAGAGGCAGCAGCAGGAGAGGCAGCAGCAGCAGCAGGAGAGGCAGCAGCAGCAGCAGGAGAGGCAGCAGCAGCAGGAGAGGCAGCAGCATCAGCAGGAGAGGCAGCAGCAGCAGGAGAGGCAGCAGCAGGAGAAGGCAGCAGCAACAGGAGAGGCAGCAGCAGCAGCAGGAGAGGCAGCAGCAGCAGCAGGAGAGGCAGCAGCAGCAGCAGGAGAGGCAGCAGCAGCAGGAGAGGCAGCAGCAGCAGCAGGAGAGGCAGCAGCAGCAGCAGGAGAGGCAGCAGCAACAGGAGAGGCAGCAGCAGCAGCAGGAGAGGCAGCAGCAGCAGCAGCAGCAGGAGAGGCAGCAGCAGCAGGAGAGGCAGCAGCAGGAGACGCATCAGCAGCAGGAGAGGCAGCAGCAGCAGGAGAGGCAGCAGCAGCAGGAGAGGCAGCAGCAGCAGGAGAGGCAGCAGCAGCAGGAGAGGCAGCAGCAGCAGGAGCAGCAAGGTACACGGTACCTTCTTCAGGGGATAATGTATGGTCGAACCAGGTTAACAACACGGTGCCTAGGAAGTTAACACACTGCTCTCCCGGCGCCGATGACATTGATATCGATTAAGGCAGCCTACCGCACCTCTCTGATTCAGAGGAGTTGGATTAAGGCAGCCTACCGCACCTCTCTGATTCAGAGGGGTTGGGTTAAGGCAGCCTACCGCACCTCTCTGATTCAGAGGGGTTGGGTTAAATGCGGAAGTCACATTTCAGTTGAATGTATTCAGTTGGACAACTCACTATAGGTATCCCCCCTTTTCCTTTCCTTTATTCAGGGGTAGATAATGAATGGTTGAAGCAGGTTATGTAGACAAACAGTGCAATTTGTTTAACCAATGAGCACAGTGAAAGGGGGTGTGTCATGGTAATTAGGATGATGAGGGATGAACAAGTACAACTGTTATAAAACAATAGTTTACAGCATATGGAACCCATGTTATTGACAAGACAGATCTGGAACCAGGCTACAAGCTCTAACCGACAGGAAGTATATTCTCATGCTAACCAATTACATGCAGCCTTCTGAGATCAGGACTCAGCGCTTTTATACCGTAGAGTAATTTCTGGACCAAATTCTTACTTGGCTAGTTTAACTTGGGTAGTTTTAACTTGGGTAGTTTTAGTGACATAATTGTTATATATTTGACTAGAAGAGCTACCGAGTACAATGTATGTAGATGTTCCTGGAGACCAACCAGGGTATTCTACCTTGTTGTTTTTAAGTTGCATCAGTAACGTTGGTGAGACTGTTGAGACAGGAAGCTTTCGCTTGACAGCTAAATTCTCTCTTGGTGAAACTTGGTGACGAGCCTCCCTGTGGTTCCTACCACTAGAACATCCACCCAAGTCTGCTTACATTCAAGTTCCTATTTTCGATGGAGACAGAACACCACTATGAGAGAGGAAAAACCTCATTTCCAAGCACCAACGTTTTTAGTGAACATTACTGTCTAAAGCAGTGGTTCCCAACTCCAGTACGCAAGTACCCCCAACAGAACAAAGTTTAATTGTAGCCCCGGACAAAAAACAGGTGTGCTTGTCTTAGGCTACAATACAAATGTATACTGTTGGGGGGAACAACTGGTCTAAAGCTGTAAAAATATATATATATTTAAAGGTTGGAATTGGAACCTCCAGTATATTGACGATAAACAAGCCTTAATGATTGAAGATTATCCCCAGATGTTCCTTTCTCTGTAAAAGAAAAGACATCATAGCTCCTTGATACGGAGTGGTCCATTTATTCAATATTGTTCTGTCCCTGTAGAGGTCAGTGTACGACCACTTACCAAACGTTGGGCTTTTCTCTCCCGTCACGCGCTGTTCAAGTTTAGATTCAATGTCACTTTCAATAGACAAATCCAATAATAGTGTTTGGTTCCCACTGTTCATGCCCTGGAATCACTGTGACAGTAACACTTCATCTGAAGTTCTAGAACACCTCAGCACACTATTGAAACTCCATTGTGACATCTCAATGATGAACATGAACGTTAGGCCTATTTTCCACCCTGCCACATGCCAGGACCCATTGTGTTGACAGATATATTAGTAGGTATAGGGTGGCTGTTCTGCAGTTACACTGAGCCCATGCTGCCAGGTAAACACCATTTCCTCTTCATAAGTGGGTAACAAAACATTTCATCTTGGCTCTGTGGTCTTTTCTAACACAGCATCTGGCATATTTTCAGGATGGCCAAAACCATAGATTAAAAAAGTCAGATCCCCCCCACCTCCCCCACCACCACCTATGTGCTACTGCTTCTGTGTATAGGTCCTCCTAATGCTAGAGCGGTAGGGGATAGGGAGTAGGGAGTAGGGGGTAGGGTAGGGGGTGGGGTAGGGGATGGGGAGTAGGGGTTAGGGTAGGGGGTATGGTAGGGGGTGGGGTAGGGAGTAGGGTAGGGGTAAGGTAGGGGGGGTAGTACTCTTGGGCCCTTAATTATCACAGTAGAAAAAATAATCCTGGTCTTTCTTATACTTGCCACCATCTGCATGGGTTGTTCTATGCTTGCTTCCTGATTTTCAATAGCACGGAAGTGTGAGGCATTATCTCTTCAAAGAGATGTGTGGCCCAGCAGCACTAATCCTTGGTTAATGGGGACCGGGAGCAACAGACCCAAACAAGACCAGGACCGACACATCCGCCTCACGGTTTTATCTAGATCATTCTTCTTTGGCCAATTTAAAAGGTTGGGTCTGATGTTTTAAAAACATAAAACAATCAATGGGTGTTCGTTGTTTTAGAAATGTGGCAATCATTTCTTATGGAAATGCATATTACAAATTCAACCTGACAACACAGAAATGTCTTAATACTTACAGTACAACGTCATTATAATTACTCAAAGAGGAACTTCAATGATGAGCAGACCGGCCTGCTGTACAGGATGAGGGGTTAGGGCCAAGGGGAAGGTCTAGGGACAGAAGTGGGACGTGCTGAACTGTTTGCGTTCTGGCTGACTCTGAGCTGAGACTCAGCCTTAGCCCTCCCTGGTGGACATTTATTTTGATTTATAAAAATAAATGTACATTTTTTTACCTTTATTTAAGTAGGCAAGTCAGTTAAGAACAAATTCGTATTTACAACGACAGCCTACACTGGCCAAACCTGGGCCAATTGTGAGCCCCCCTTCTTGCCATTCTGTTATTGCTCTCACAAGCCTCCTAATTCCAGAACCAAGGGAAAACCTCACTCCTCCTATTACTGCAATGTTAACCTTTTAATAGACTCTGTCTGTGGAAGAGTTGTGACCTGGCAAGAAGGTGGAGAACTGAAACATTTGATGCAATACAGTCATAATAATGTAGAATATGATTTGTCAGAACACAAACTAACTGACTTAGAATATGGTTGGAACTTAGAATTTAACCTTGGAAGGAAGTGTGTCATATTAGCTTCCACCATATTCTGTGTCATAGTTTGTTGTAAGCAATATGCTCAGGCTTAATGCAAAGTAGCTTTCAATTAAGGTTTTCAGCGTGGCAAAGTCAAATATTTGCTGTGATACAGACACAATTAATTGGGATTAATATAGTGAAACAGGGATGTTGTTGTCTCGCACATGTAGACCAGATGCCACTGAGCCTTGGGGAGGAAACACGCTTCACTCCCAACTCGCTGATCTCTGGAGCTGTTTTGTAATGATTTAGCAGTTGTTCAAATTATTCAGACGTTACAGTTTGCGCTGTGTGACCTGTCAACGCTAGTTACAAAATGGATGAGGTTGAAGAATTTTGACAAGCCACAATTAGTATTAAGACTACGTATGCTATATAAACAGATGTGGTTGAATTTTAACACGACTAAAAAAATACAATAGGTAAATTGTATGTGTATGTTTTCACAACAATTCCTTAGGTCATAATTGAATTCTATCTCAGAGGGATGCACTGTATATAAATTACATACACATCACTGTTGCATACATTATAAATGTCACTGCTGGAAATGCATAATCTAGATCATACATAAATTATACTCATCAACTGGCTATAGCTCATTGAAATTATATATAGTCAAAAAAAAATCGAACAATTACATTTGCTCATGTGTAGCCTAATATGCAATCCAATGCATTGTTAACTTTTATTTATTTATTTATGAAACGTTTGATTATTGATTGATTTATTATGAATTCATGATTCAACTATGCACAGATGAAGACAGCTGGTTGATTTCATGTAAATATTACAGAATGTAATTTCTCATTGGATGCTCTGAAAGATCCTTTAAGCACGCGGTGCACAGTGACCCGACACTACTCCCATTAGGAAACCCCTCTCACGTTGCTGGACGATGATTGGTCATTTCTGGATTATTTGTCTTCCTTACTGTAATATTTATATCCTCCGTAATGGATATCAGGACATACGTTACGTCTGAAATGGCTCTGAACTCCTTGTATAGTACACTACTTCTAACCAGGGTCCATAGGGCCCATAGGGCTCTGGTCAAAAGTAGTGCACTATGTAGGGAATAGTGTGCCATTTCAGATGTAGTTTTCAACTAATTGGAGAAAGGATGTCCCCGCCCAAACCTCAACGAAGAGGCCTGACAATTACCGGCTGGGTAAAAAAAAAATCCATATTCCCTACATAGTGCACTACTATTAACCGGGGCTCTGGTCAAAATGAGTGCACTATCTAGGGAATAGGGATGCCATTTGGGATACAGGTCCCAGAATGTTTGAATTTTTCATCGCTTCACCTTTTGGCTAATTCATTATTTAGTGATCTGGGAGTGAAGCGTTTATCTTTTTTCCTGCATGACCACGACTCTCTAAAGGAAATGGTATGTAAAGTGTGAGGTGGTTAACCTGGTGCTGGTGTGTCCCCTTCATATTGGGGATAAAGTACGTCATCCATGTGTGACAAAGAGAGGGCGATGAAACCCATTCATTCACATGTGGAGGAGCCAATGACCGTTCATTATAGAAAACGATTCATTTTTAGGGCCGTTATAAAAAAGTTGATATCTTTCCCTAATTAAGGAAGATGTCTGTTGACCGACATTAGCTTAGTGTAGCTTTCTGGTGAGGTTTCAAAACGACGGCTTCAGCCACTTGAAAAGAAGTGGAGGAAATGTGTACATTGTTCAAGCTACAATTAATATCCCAAGTGTGTTAATGTTTACTATTTACATTGAATCATCTTTTTTTTTCTCCACTGATTTATCGCTGTACAACAAAACAGAATATATATCACATGAAAAATAGACGTGTTGTTGTTAAAAAGCAATGGGCACGTTGTTCACCCCTCCCCGGGCTTTGTGTAACACTTTGTCAATAGAATTTGACTTTGTAAACATGTTTAAGCTACATTCAGTTGGTGATATTTTCAGCCACATTCACCACTAAAGGAGCGAGAGAATCTATAAATCCAAATCAGACAGACAGTTCCATTCTCTTCCCCCACAGCAGTTGACCATCTCTTTATGATGCAACAGACTGCGTCTATAGAGGCACGGAACACACCAAGAGGCACGGAACACAACAAGAGGCACGGAACACAACAAGAGGCAGGGAACACACCAAGAGGCACGAAACACACCAAGAGGCACGGAACACACCAAGAGGCACGGAACACACCAAGAGGCACGAACACACCAAGAGGCACGGAACACACCAAGAGGCACGGAACACACCAAGAGGCACGGAACACACCAAGAGGCACGGAACACACCAAGAGGCACGGAACACACCAAGAGGCACGGAACACACCAAGACCATCGCTGCTCCACTTCCTCTAATGCTTCTTCACATTTATTTTGGTGTCCAGTTTTCAGGAATGGTAACCTTGCTGCTGAGCATTTCATACCATGCAGACAATAGAGTGGTGAAGATTGATGGCAGGGGCTTGTCAGAAAGATTTGTTTGTCTCTAGGTGATCTGTCACAGTACGAGGCGACTTCGGCCTGAGCCTCATGGCGGTTGTTTTTCTGTGAAATGTGATGTTTCACTTCAAACACAGAAACACAATGGGACAAAACCAAATATGTGCTCACGGTACCAGTAGGTTGTTTCTATATACATCATCTCAGTACCACTATTGTATGTGAAACTACCTTCACTGATAGGGAGTGACAGGTTTAACATCTAGTAAAAACTGAAAAACATTTGGGTTTGTATACTAAATCAAACAATATTTAAGTTTGAGACAAAAATGTAGACAGAAATTAACAAATATTGTAATAAACTGCATGGGACTGTGTGTTGGTTTGTATTGAATACCAGACTCATATCTTCAACATCCCTTATGTCTCTGTGTTGAGGCTTTTATTGGCAAATCTCTACTGTACACCATATCTGTGTCTCTCTCTTCTGCCTATATATATATATATATATACAGCCTATTTTACTTGACTTCATGTATTATACAAAGTGTTCAGATCAAGGATTAGATTTCCCCCCACCAATTCCATCAGTCAATTCTCTGGGCTCTCCAGGGCATTCATCATTCTGACAGTTGCAGATAAGGCAATTATTTTCTTCTAGCAACTACAAAATGTAGACAAGTGCCTCGGTGACATGTCTGTCTGTTTGAGGAGGAACCACAGAAATGTTTTTTTGTGTTTTTTACTTCAATCGTATAGCCGTATAGTGGTTGATGGCGTATCATCTACAACATGATATTCAACAGTACTGTAAAAACAACTGTTATGATCCTATATTTATCCATGTATCTGTGTTTCTAATGTACTCTAGCGTTTTGCTCTGACTGTAACGTGCAGGGCAATGTACCACTTCATATCAAATCAGATATATACATTGTGAATTACATCTGAAAACATATGGTATTATTAATCTAATTATCATTTCAAATTGACAAGACAAGTTCACATTAAATACGTTTTTTCCCCAAAAATATTATATTGAGGTACAGGCTGAGATTGTTCTCGTCTTATTTTTACACCACTTACTCTAATATTTTGTTGATAGTATCCAATACTTTAAATTCATTTTCAAATGTTCTTATCCTACATAAAATAAATAACATTTTCAAGGAGATTTTCCTGTCCATGATGAAAAAATGTCAACGACCAAATAACAGTTTATGCTGCGATGCACTTAATCACAAGCCCCGCGCTTTTCCGTAGTTCCATTGGTGACCTCCGTAGGTAGTCGAGGCCTGGACTAACTGGTAGTCTGTCTCTCTATGTGATCCTCTCTCTAAACCCCTGGAGGGCAGCAGAAGACTTCGGTAGAGCCAGTTACACAGTCACCAACCCACCCACGGTCTAGACTCAGCCTCTCCTCTGTCTGGATGGCTGCAGTTTAACGGTCCCCGAACCCCGGCCCACAGTCACCAACCCACCCACGGTCTAGACTCAGCCTCTACGATGACAGGAAGGCTGCTGATAACTCAGCCTTAACACATCTCAGAGTCTGCTGATAACTCAGCCTTAACACATCTCAGCCTCTACGATGACATGAAGGCTGCTGATAACTCAGCCTTAACACATCTCAGCCTCTACGATGACATGAAGGCTGCTGATAACTCAGCCTTAACACATCTCAGCCTCTACGATGACATGAAGTCTGCTGATAACTCAGCCTTAACACATCTCAGCCTCTACGATGACATGAAGGCTGCTGATAACTCAGCCTTAACACATCTCAGCCTCTACGATGACATGAAGTCTGCTGATAACTCAGCCTTAACACATCTCAGCCTCTACGATGACATGAAGTCTGCTGATAACTCAGCCTTAACACATCTCAGCCTTTACGATGACATGAAGTCTGCTGATAACTCAGCCTTAATATGTCTCTTACGCTAATGTTGACTCCAACATCTGAGCATAATATCATTTGTCCTTGATTGTTTTCTTAGATGTATTTATTATTTTAGGCTATATTGAATAACAAAGAAATTAAGTCCATTTCTTAGATAGATTAAAAAAAAACGTTTTTTTTTAGATATTTGTTTATGTTGACATTACATCTGGGAATCTATATTTCCAATATCGTTGTAGCTTGTTTTCAAGAGTTTTAACAGTGACTCTTAAATGGATAACAAATTCATAATTCAAACAGTCTCAATAGAAAAAGGTTTCATGTTTTTGGAAACTGTCTGCTAATATATTCCACTCCTGCTGTAGATGTTTGTCTTGTAAAAAACATTAAACTCTGAATAGTCTTAACCAACCAAACTAAAATGACCATCTTAATTGTAGTAATTCAACAGTTAATAAATACTAATGAATTGAAAGTCATTTATTTATCTGGAATAGAGTTACAACTACATGATGTTATATAGAAAGTCTTGGTCGTTAGCCAGAGAATGATATATCCACAAGACATAATGCAAGAGACAATAAGAAAAAGTTGTGTGAAATATTTACTCACGGTCTTGAAAACAAGGACTGTAAAAACCTTGCTTTAATGGTTAAACACAGAGTATTCACTACTATAATAATGATAAATATGGAGTACTCCCACTACTATAACAATGATAAATACAGAGTACTCACTACTATAATAATGATAAATACAAAGTATTCACTACTATAATAATGATAAATACAAAGTATTCACTACTATAGTAATGATAAATACATTGTATTCACTACTATAATAATGATAAATACAGAGTACTCCCACTACTATAACAATTATAAATACAAGTACTCACTACTATAATAATGATAAATACAAAGTATTCACTACTATAATAATGATAAATACAAAGTATTCACTACTATAATAATGATAATTACAGAGTATTCACTACTATAAAATGGATAAATACAAAGTCCTCACCACTATAATAATGAGCATGATCTGCCGTAGATGCCACACTTTGGACATTGTGGGGAACAGAACTCAGGCTGATAAAAGCTAGAGAGTAGCAGCAGGAGGAGCGGAAGTCTGTGAAGTGATTGAGCAGGAGGAGAGGAAGTGTGAAGCAAGAGAGCAGGAGGAGAGGAAGAGTAAAGATAGAGAGCAGGAGGAGAGGAAGAGTGAAGCGAGAGAGCAGGAGGAGAGGAAGTGTGAAGCAAGAGAGCAGAAGGAGAGGAAGAGTGAAGCGAGAGAGCAGGAGGTGAGGAAGTGTGAAGATAGAGAGCAGGAGGAGAGGAGGAGTGAAGATAGAGAGCAGGAGGAGAGGAAGTGTGAAGATAGAGAGCAGGAGGAGAGGAAGAGTGAAGATAGAGAGCAGGAAGAGAGGAAGAGTGAAGATAGAGAGCAGGAAGAGATGAAGAGTGAAGATAGAGAGCAGGAAGAGAGGAAGAGTGAAGCGAGAGAGCAGGAGGTGAGGAAGTGTGAAGATAGAGAGCAGGAAGAGAGGAAGAGTGAAGATAGAGAGCAGGAAGAGAGGAAGAGTGAAGATAGAGAGCAGGAAGAGATGAAGAGTGAAGATAGAGAGCAGGAGGAGAGGAAGAGTGAAGATAGAGAGCAGGAAGAGTGAAGATAGAGAGCAGGAGGAGAGGAAGAGTGAAGATAGAGAGCAGGATGAGAGGAAGAGTGAAGATAGAGAGCAGGAGGTGAGGAAGAGAGGAAGGGTGTGACGTGCAGCACCAGGACCAGGTTAGCTGGAGGTCTGGAAGTCTGTCGCTAGATGAAAGTGGGAACTTGTCCTCCATCGCTGTCAACACGTTTTAATGTGAACGTTCACCACAACTGATTGTTGAGTCTGGCCAAGTTATCCCCCCACAGCTCCACCCTGAAAACTTTCCCAGACAGAGTGTCTGATAGATTAATAGTTTAATTATTAATCTGTCGTTAATTCCTTTACAATAACATTGCTCTCAAATTACAGGGGAATTTAGGCAAGGTCTGACCAGAGCTGCAGATCATGGGTCAAGGGAAAATGTTAAGGCACTTAAAAAAAAATGTCAGATCACCAAGGTGTATTTAAAGAATTCAAATCTAGAATAATTATTCAAAGACAATTCTTTTTTTTCTTTTTTTTTCACCACAGAGGTCATTCGTGGCAATTTAAAATATCATCACTATCAAGTATTAGTCATAAGAACTAGGGCAAGGTGTAGAGAATAAGAAATATAGGAAGGACGAGGAGGGAAACATAGGAAGGACGAGGAGGGGATATAGGGAGGAAGATTGGGGAAATATAGGAAGGAAGAGGAGGGAAATATAGGAAGGACGAGGAGGGAATATAGGAAGGAAGAGGAGGGAAATATAGAATGGATGATTGGGGAAATATAGGATGGATGATTGGGGAAATATAGGAAGGAAGAGGAGGGAAATATAGGATGGATTATTGGGGAAATATAGGAAGGAAGAGGAGGGAAATATAGGATGGATTATTGGGGAAATATAGGAAGGAAGCGGAGGGAAATATAGGAAGGATGATTGGAGAAATATAGGAAGGAAGAGGAGGGAAATATAGGAAATAGTTAAAATAGAGCAACTAGTGAATCAAAACAAACAGTCTCATTAGTCCTGAGACAGGTTTCATGAGGCAGTCTGACCAAACTGCTGCCACGATAAATCACAAAGAGAGAGAGAGAGAGAGAGAGAGAGAGAATGAGAGAAAGAGAGAGATTGAGAGAGAAAGAGAGAATGAGAGAAAGAGAGAGATTGAGAGAGAAAGAGAGAGAAAGAGAGAGAGAATGTGAGAGAGCGAGAGAGAGAATGTGAGAGAGAGTGAGAGAGAATGTGAGAGAGAGAAACAGAGAGAGAAACAGAGAGAGAGAGAGAGAGAGAGAGAAGGCGAGAGAAAAACAGAGAGAGGGAGAGAGAGAGAATAGGCCCTGGGCCTGTACGTGGAATGCCACCCAAATAATTTACTGCGCACCGCAGAAGGCCCTTCCCGTCTATCGGATTGTAAAACACGAAGACAAACGTTAAGACATATAATAGCGGTACTGATAGTTTGACCACACCTCACACCCCAAGACAGGCATTTTCAGCACAGTTGCTAAATAGATGTGAAACACCAATGGATAAAGGACTATATTTTCTAAAGTTGTCTTTGTTCAATGAAATGTTGTTACGTTTGCAGGCTTACCGTTTCCGTGTGAGGCCTGTGAGTGTCCTGCCAGTGTGTGTGTGTGTGTGTGTGTGTGTGTGTGTGTGTGTGTGTGTGTGTGTGTGTGTGTGTGTGTGTGTGTGTGTGTGTGTGTGTGTGTGTGTGTGTGTGTGTGTGTGTGTGTGTGTGTGTGTGTGTGTGTGTGTGTGTGTGTGTGTGTGTGTGTGTGTGTGTGTGTCAGGGGGAGGTGTAGTCCGCTGGTCCTCACTCGTCCAGTCTGTGAATTCAAGCTGAACTCCTAAAAAAAAACTCTGTTCTGTGTGAACACCCCTCTCACTTTCCCAGTTCCAGGGTTTTATCCCAGTAACCCAGTGTTCTGTGTGAACACCCCTCCCACTTTCCTAGTTCCAGGGTTTTATCCCAGTAACCCAGTGTTCTGTGTGAACACCCCTCCCACTTTCCCAGTTCCAGGGTTTTCCCTGTTCCATAAAATATATTTAAGGGAACAGGCAGATATTGTGAATGATAGTGACAATACATCTGAACTTTTAGTGTATCCACATGCATGTTGTTTTAACATATAATTGACACACCGTATCCATGGTCATATATAACTCCTTCCCTTCACACACACACACACACACACACACACACACACACACACACACACACACACACACACACACACACACACACACACACACACACACACACACACACACACACACACACACACACCGTGGTCCTTCAGGTCAGGTGCATTGATTTCTGTTTTGAACAGTGTGTTTTCTCTTCATTCTAGATAGTGTTGCCTCTGCCCATGCTGTTAGTACGCTGGGCATTTTCAAACTCCTTACATCCATTACATTCCACTAGGTAAATACCTAATGCTGGAAACATTTGTCAATGTATGCGCCTGGCTGAACAGAATAGATTATTGAGGGGCTGAGTAAAACACACTGCATTTCCAAACCGCCTTGCTGCTGTGACATATGAGAAAGTTCTACACACGACTGCATGCAATACTTTCCCAATGCAGCGCCAACAATATATATCTGGTCAATATAAAGATGGTAAACAATGCCAGGTAACGGTTATATGAGATATATGGGAATGCCGATATGTTAAACTACATGAATAACAATGCTATTTCTACCCACATCCAACTAATACATACTAAGGCAAGATTTTGTTGTTGTTGTTGTTGTTGTTGTTGTTGTTGTTGTTGTTTTGTTTTGTCTGGAAACTATACATTTTACATTTTGTTTTACATTTTTTACAACAAAAAAAACTGTCTATGGATTGGCATTCCAGTCACTGGGACATTGCTGCAATAGATTGGAAGCCAATTTAAATGTTTCACATACAACAGTGTTTATAAAACATAGATCAACACTATAAACGGTCAATTAATACGTTATAGGTACTTAAGGCATACTTGTAGAGTTCAGGCCACCACTTACATATATTTTTGGTTGAAAAGGTTGATATATTTTGGCTTCTGGATTACGCCCAGACAGATTCACGTGCTCACACCACGGTAGCAGCAGAGGACCTTACAGCGGAGTGGATCAGCATTAAACCCCTTCAAAAAAATATTCAAAAAAGAGCATCTCTTGTCCTTTGTTTTGGGGAACCTGTTTGCATAAATGATCCCATCCCTTCCCCTAAAACCCCCTAATTTCCCAGAGAGAAACACAACATTGTAATTAGGAAGGGATCACGGACACAACAAGAGGCCTAAATAAACTATAATCATGCAAAAACACCAGGGGCTACGTTCCAAATGGCACCACAGTCCCTTTATAGTGCACTACATTTGACCAGGGAGTAGTGCACTACATAGAGAATTAGGGTGCCATTTGGGGCGCACGCCCAGCTTTATGCTCATTAATTGGATTGTAACCTTATTGTCTTATTGGTTGAAATGAATATGCATGACTCAGTGGGAACTCCCCTAAAGTTTCAATGACATGGGTTAGTGGTTGAGAATGGTAATGGGGTTTAGCAGGATCAGCTATATCATTGGAGGCTTATTTTAGTCCTGGGTTCGATCCCCTTTCATGGGCAAACTGGAGTTTTGTTACTCAATTAAAGCCTGAAATGGGATAGTTTAGCGTCACACTGACTGTCTTCTTAGACTTGGAGAAGTCTTTACAGTGAATAGAAATGCTAATCCACAATTTGTATTTGTTTATTTGGAACAAAGTCTCTCAGTCGAAAGAGCAGAAATAGCACGAGGCGACGCCGAAAATCCCCACAAAAGGCAATAAAAGTGGCTTCACATTAGTGGTCTCTACCGATGTAACGTTGTAATTCATACCAGGAAATTAGATGAACAACACATTCCAATTACAGACACCAGATATAATAATAATACAAAATAAAAATAATTATAATGTTAATATATTATGAATGATATTTTCCATTTAGCAGACGTTTGTTTCCAAAGCGACTTTCCATTTTATTATGGGTGGGCCCCAGTGGTAAATCACCTGTAAAACCATCATCTCTTAGTTCTCTTAGCTAATGAACAAACGACGGGTTAGGGAACAGGCGATGACTGAACTATCTCAATGGAAAGGTGATCACCATTCTGTCCATTTCCCTTTATAAAGTTATAACATGACTTGTAGGCTGTGCATTTAACGGGGCTCAACAGACACACATATCCAACTGCTTAAACGTCATGTCAACGTAGTCTTTGTCTCTTACTCATTGTTGTGGAGACACATTTTTTTTTGTGCAAATCTGACCTCTTTGATCTTCTGTGCAATTTATAGAGAATTTACAGAGATTTTACAGAGAATTTATGGAGCAGCTCCCCTGTTGTTAGATGTTGTTAAATGGAACACACCGTAAGAAAGGAGGGACAAACAGAGCGACAGGACATACACACACTACTGACACTAAACACTACTTTTTCTGCTAAAATAAAATAAAATCTGGGTAAAGTAGGCAATCATTTTCTTTCTTTTTCGGGCATTAGACCTGCCTAATTTTCACTTGAAACAAACATCGTTTTTGAGTTGATTAGGCTAAATGACACATTCTGTTAAGATATGACTCCGAGGTCATCTATTCTTGCAATGTGTAGTCTATGATGTTTCAGATTTAGATATGATCATTTATCACAAAGTATATAGTTTGGATGTAGTGAACTACTTCTTAAGTAACTTTAGTTCAGTAAACAATAATTTTCTTAAGGGTAGCTGTAGTGT
Organism: Oncorhynchus clarkii lewisi; assembly: GCF_045791955.1. Classification (NCBI taxonomy): domain Eukaryota; kingdom Metazoa; phylum Chordata; class Actinopteri; order Salmoniformes; family Salmonidae; genus Oncorhynchus; species Oncorhynchus clarkii. Next base: position 115,434 of record NW_027260817.1, read on the forward strand.
ATCTTAACTTATTCCGGTGTGAAGTAATTGGTAGCTTGGTAAACGATAATTTTCTTAAGGGTAGCTGTAGTGTATCTTAACTTATTCCGGTGTGGAGTAATTGGTAGTTTGGTAAACTATAGTTTGAGAGTAGCTTCCACAACACAGGGGTGACGCTAGCCTAGCCGAGTCCGGGACAGTTATTTGGGTTTGGTGTTTTCATTCATGCCCTCCATATTCCATTCCTGGTTCTGCTTCAGAGATCTGTCCATTGTCCGGCCAGTGAATGGGAGACCTGAGGAGTCTCTCCCTCTCTCCCTCTCTTTCTATCTTTCTTTCTTTCTTTCTTTCTTCTCCCCTTCTCCTTTTTTCCTTAATTAGAAACTGTGCTCTGCTTCCGCTGCTTCCCTGAAAAGTCATTATTATTGTGGTGGCTGGGGGCTGGGGACTCCTCCTCATCACACAACCCCATTTACCAGCTTGGACATCAAAGAAACAAACAGGTGTAGTTTACTGCTGTGTGAGTGGGAGGCAGCGGAGTTAACATTGGTTAGAGAGGGACCAAGGACAACAATGAAAACTACAGTATCAATGCAGCAAAATGGGTTCATCCTATATAGCGGATATAGGAATTTGGAAAGGATTTGTTAATAATAAAAACAATCATTTGGTATGCATTGTTGGACATTTTAGACATTGTTGATACATCATTGATCTTTCCTCTTTGTGAGCGTGGTCTCCAGTAACGCTAGGCCTAGACTAGACAGTCCAGCAGCTTAAACCAAAATGGCAATGCAGTTTTACATTGCACTTCTAAACAGGGATGAGACTCTGTCCATATTGGCATACATGGCAACAACGGATGTCTTTGAAGTTAAAGCAGCTACATGGCAACAACGGTTGTCTTTGAAGTTAAAGCAGCTACATGGCAAGAATGGATGTCTTTGAAGTTAAAGCAGCTACATGGCAACAACGGTTGTCTTTGAAGTTAAAGCAGCTACATGGCAAGAACGGATATCTTTGAAGTTAAAGCAGCTACATGGCAAGAATGGATGTCTTTGAAGTTAAAGCAGCTACATGGCAACAACGGATGTCTTTGAAGTTAAAGCAGCTACATGGCAAGAACGGATGTCTTTGAAGTTAAAGCAGCTACATGGCAACAACGGATGTCTTTAAAGTTAAAGCAGCTACATGGCAAGAACGTATGTCTTTAAAGTTATAGCAGCTACATGGCAACAACGGATGTCTTTAAAGTTAAAGCAGCTACATGGCAACAACGGATGTCTTTAAAGTTAAAGCAGCTACATGGCAACAACGGTTGTCTTTAAAGTTAAAGCAGCTACATGGCAACAACGGATGTCTTTAAAGTTAAAGCAGCTACATGGCAACAACGGATGTCTTTAAAGTTGAAGCAGCTACATGGCAACAACGGATATCTTTAAAGTTAAAGCAGCTACATGGCAACAATGGATGTCTTTAAAGTTAAAGCAGCTACATGGCAACAACGGATGTCTTTAAAGTTAAAGCAGCTATTTTTTAAAAAGCAGAGGAAAATTCCATTGACTATTATATGCGTAGTGACTGTGCACTGGAGAACCCCCTACTTATCTTTACAGATGAAATGACCAATTGTTCATACAAGGCTCAAGTGACGTGCACAAGAAGAAGAAGTCCTGGGGTGTGCTATGACATTTGTCTATGGGTGTCCTTTATACCTTCAGATTCCCTGTGCCTCATTAGTTAACACACTTTCTTAGTTTTGAACAATGCCTTAGCTTGAGCTCCCCCATCACCAGCACAACTACAACTCCCCCTGCTCAGTCAATACTTCCAGCACCCGGGCCCCGAAAGCAGAGTTTCAGAGAGGATGAGAGAGAGAAAGAGAGAGAGAGAGAGAGAGAGAGAGGGGGGGGGGGGGAGAGAGAGAGAGCGAGAGAAAGCGAGAGGGAGACCCCCGCAGCAGAGTTTCAGAGAGAGAGAGGGGTGAGAGGGGAGAGAGAGGTGAGAGGGAAGAGAGGGGTGAGAGGGGAGAGAGGGAGCCCTTTTCCCCCATCCTAACCGATTTAATACTTGTAATTATCTCTTGCTGGGGAGGCTGAAAATTGGATTAGGGTGGTGAGTCTCAGCTGAATGAATTACCCCCATCTCCCCACTTGGTGGGCCACACACTGATAAAATGCGGGAAAACGGATTTGGGCTCATAGCATTCATGGCTTCCTTGTGGAAAAATGAATTTTCCAACAGAAGGGGCTAGTGTGCCAGCAGTATCTGTCCACAGCATGTTTCATCTGGTCCTGCTCTTCTGGAAATGCAATTACCTGCGTTATCAGGGCCTAAATGGTGACAGTTTGGCAGCCCGGTGGTTCCACCTGCCAGAGCCCCATCATTCGGCACAATGTTTTTGTTGCCACAGACCTCGATGTGTTGTAGCCATTCGGCATTCTCCCTCCTAAGTCTCTAAGTTTCAAATTTCCCCTTTATTCCCCTTCCTGTCAAAAGAAGAAGAATCAAAGGAAGAGTAATTTGTTTACAGGTAAAGTCAGGTTGTGAGGGACAGAAATATGTAAAGTGATATGGAGAAGAAACCAACACTTTTATGATGTTACTGGGCTCACCTCACTTTCTCACTAATCCGTCTCTCTTGCAGTCGGGAGTCTTCCTGGTGTCTTGTAGATGTTAAATGTATAATTGAATTGCCATTGAATAAAGGCAATAATACAATACTACTATTACTGTCACTAACTACTACTACCATTACTACTATTACTGTTAGTAACTACTGCTACCATTACTACTATTACTGTTACTAACTACTACTACCATTACTACTACTGTTACTAACTACTAATACCATTACTACTATTACTGTTACTAACTACTACTACCATTACTACTATTACTGTTACTAACTACTAATACCATTACTACTATTACTGTTACTAACTACTGCTACCATTACTACTATTACTGTTACTAACTACTGCTACCATTACTACTATTACTGTTACTAACTACTGCTACCATTACTACTATTACTGTTACTAACTACTGCTACCATTACTACTATTACTGTTACTAACTACTACTACCATAATACTATTACTGTTACTAACTACTACTACCATTACTACTACTCTTACTACTACTACTACTACTACTACTACTACTACTGCTACTATTAGTACTGCTACTATTACTACCACCACTACTAATACTACTACTACTACTAGTAGTACTACTACTGCCACTATCACTACTACTACTGCTACTATTACTACTGCTACTATTACTACTGCTACTATTACTGCTACAACAACTACTACTACTCCTGCTACTACTACTATTACTACTATTATTACTGCTACTGACATCACTACTAACACTAATACTACTGCTACTGCTACCAATACTACTACTACTACTACTACTACTACTAATGATACTACTGCGACTGATACTGCTACTACTACTACTACTGATACTACTTCTCTTGAATGCAAGCCATGGACCATAAATACATCAGAAGCAACTTAAAATACAATCAATAAAGTCTAGTCCACCACTGAGAAATCTTTTTATTTGTATTTCTTTATAAAGCAATCCTCAAACAATCCTTTCTTACAGTACGGTGGTCAGACCTTCACTTGAATGACAGCGCATACACGCTACTACTAAATTATTGATCAACATCCATTCAGCTAATGTTCTACATGTGTTCTAGTTTCTCTCTGAGGAGAGAGAGGGTTAGTTCTTATAAGAGGTATATTTAATCAATATCTGTGTAGGGTTGCCACTGTGGATCCAACTCACCCGAACGCAATACAGTCCCTTTTTTGATACACTCAGAATTAGTATTCTTTTTTCTGCTCTGCAGTAAACTGAATTGTGTCTAGATCATAATTTCCTTTCGTTTTTGTTTTGTATCATGTCTGAGTTATGAAGTTTCCATCCCAAATGTGATTACACACTGCTCCATAGCACTACTACTTAAAAGTATGAAAACTGTTTAAAATGCTATGCAAAAACATGTGATTTAAACAATTACGTAAAAATGGAATTTAAATATTATGTTGATAATTATAGGACCTATTTGCTCGAATGAATATTAATGTTTATAATACCACAACAGATTTTAAAAATATTTTTCCAAATGAATTGTAATAAACCTAAATCAACCCGAACTAAAGGGAGCTAAACAGCGCAACAGCAGCAGGCTCGTCCGTCGTCACACCAACACAAGGAAATGAAGCCGACTAGCTTCGTTACTTTGTTTCCCTGTTGTTCATTAAACAGTAGTTTAGATTCTGTTAGTTCCATATTTCACTTCCTGCTGCGTCATGTGAACAGACAGATAAAACAGAGGACCAACTGGCCCTACCTGCTCGGAGATCAACATTCCACCCCCCCGTCCCCCCGTCCCCCCCCGTCCCCCCTCATCCTCTCCACTTCTCCTTCTGTTTAGCCCCCCACGGAGGACAATCCTGGAAGGTAGATAAAAAAGGACAACTAAAGATAATTAAATCTAAAAAGGAAAAAGCCTAAGTTGCTTTGTTCACACAAACAGTTGGGTGTAGATTTGGGCACAGTGAGGGTTTGGTTAATTTATACAATAGCCCTATGGGAGTCCAGAGAAGCAGATAGGATAGGTTGGTTAGGGACGTGGTTGTTACTGGGTGCTTCTAAATGGCTCATATACACTGAGTATACCAAACATTAAGAACACCTGCTCTTTCCAAGACATAGACTGACCAGGTGAATCCAGGTGAAAGCTATGATCCCTTACTGAAGTCACTTGTTAAACCCACTTCAGTCAGTGTCGATAAAGGGGAGGAGACAGGTTAAAGATGAAGGGGAGGAGACAGGTTAAAGATGAAGGGGAGGAGACAGGTTAAAGAAGGATTTTTAAGCCTTGAGACAATTGAGACATGAATTGTCTATATGTGCCATTCAGAGGGTGAATGGGCAAGACAAAATATTTCAGTGCCTTTGAACAGGGTATGGTAGTAGGTGCCAGGCGCACCGGTTTGTGTCAAGAAATGCAACGCTGCTGGGTTTTTCACACACAACAGTTTCCCGTGTGTATCAAGAATGGTCCACCACCCAAAGGACATCTAGCCAACTTGACACAACTGGTGGAAGCATTGGAGTCAACATGGGCCAGCATTCCTGTGGAAAGCTTTCCACCTTGTAGAGTCCATGACCTGATAAATTGAGGCTGTTCTGAGGGCCACTCAATATTAGGTAGGCAATCTTAATGTGTGTACCCTCAGTGTATGGACCCAGGATGGAAAATGTGTATGCTACTTCCTGCTTTTTACGGTTCATTTTTTATTTACATCAAAATAATTGTTCCAAATACTGATTAAACAAATATGTATATATAGAGAGATATATAGATATGAATAAGGTTGAAGTCGGAAGTTAACATACACTTAGGTTGGAGTCATTTTTCAAACACTCCACAAATTTCTTGTTAACAAACTATAGTTTTGGCAAGTCGGTTAGGACATCTGCTTTGTGCATGACACAAGTAAATGTTTCCAACAATTTATTTACAGACAGATTATTTCACTTTTAATTCACTGTATCACAATTCCAGTGGGTCAGAAGTTTATATAAACTAAATTGACTGTGCCTTTAAATAGCTTGGAGTCAAATGGTGGTGTACCTGTGGATGTATTTCAAGATCTACCTTCAAACTCAGTGCCTCTTTGCTTGACATCATGGGAAAATCATAAGAAATCAGCCAAGCTCAGAAAAAAAATAGTAGACCTCCACAAGTCTGGTTCATCCTTGGGAGCAATTTCCAAACGACTGAAGATACCACGTTCATCTGTACAAACAATAGTACGCAAGTATAAACACCATAAACATAAACACCACGCAGCCGTCATACCGCTCAGGAAGGAGACGCGTTCTGTTTCCTAGAGATGAACGTACTTTGGTTCGAAAAGTGAAAATCAATCCCAGAACAACAGCAAAGGACCTTGTGAAGATGCTGGAGGAAACAGGTACAAAAGTATCTATATCCACAGTAAAACGAGCCCTATATCGACATAACCTGAGAGACCGCTCAGCAAGAAAGAAGCCACTGCTCCAAAACCACCATAAAAAAGCCAGACTACGGTTTGCAAATGCACATGGTGACAAAGATGGTACTTTTGGAGAAATTTCCTCTGGACTGATGAAACAAAAATGGAACTGTTTGGCCATAATGGCCATCGTTATGTTTGGAGGAAAAAGAGGGAGGCTTGCAAGCCAAAGAACATCATCCCAACCGTGAAGCACGGGGGTGGCAGCATCATGTTGTGGGGGTGCTTTGCTGCAGGAGGGACTGGTGCACTTCACTAAATAGATGGCATCATGAGGATGGAAAATTATAATATATATATTGAAGGAACATCTCAAGACATCAGTCAGGAAGTTAAAGCTTGTTCGCAAATGGGTCTCCAAATGGACATTGACCCCCAAGCATACTTCTAAAGTTGTGGCAAAATGGCTTAAGGACAACAAAGTCAAGGTATTGGAGTGGCCATCACAAAGCACTGACCTCAATCCCATAGAAAATTTGTGGGCAGATCTGAAAAAGCATGTGTGAGCAAGGAGGCCTACAAAACTGACTCAGTTACACCAGCTCTGTCAAGAGGAATGGGCCAAAATGCACCCAACTTATTGTGGGAAGCTTGTGGAAGGCTACACTAAACCCTTGACCCAAGTTAAACCATTTTAAGGCAATGCTACCAAATACTAATTGAGTGTATGTAAACTTCTGACCCACTGGGAATGTGATGAAAGAAATAAAGCTGAAATAAATCATTCTCTCTACTATTATTCTGACATTTCACATTCTTAAAATAAAGTGGTGATCCTAACTGACCTAAGACCGGGAATCTTTACTAAGATTAAATGTCAGGAATTGTGAAAAACTGAGTTTAAATGTATTTGGCTAAGGTGTATGTACACTTCCGACTTCAACTGTATATATATACAGTGATGGAAAAAGGTATTTGATCCCCTGCAGAATTTGTACATTTGCCCACTGACATAGAAACGATCAGTCTATAATTTTAATGGTAGGTTTATTTGAACAGTGAGAGACAAAATAACAACAAAACAATCCAGAAAAACGCATGTCAAAAGTGTTATGAATTGATTTGCATTTCAATGAGAGAAATAAGTATTTGACCCCCTCTCAATCAGAAAGATTTCTGGCTCCCAGGTGTCTTTTATACAGGTAACGAGCTGAGATTAGGAGCACACTCTTAAAGGGAGTGCTCGTAATCTCAGTTTGTTACCTGTATTAAAGACACCTGTCCACAGAAGCAATCAATCAATCAGATTCCAAACTCTCCACCATGGCCAAGACCAAAGAGCTCTCAAAGAATGTCTGGGACAAGATTGTAGACCTACACAAGGCTGGAATAGGCTACAAGACCATCGCCAAGCAGCTTGGTGAGAAATTGACAACAGTTGGTGCGATTATTCGCAAATGGAAGAAACACAAAAGAACTTTCAATCCCCCTCGGCCTGGGGCTCCATGCAAGATCTCACCTCGTGGAGTTGCAAGGATCATGAGAACGGTGAGGAATCAGCCCAGAACTATACGGTAGGATCTTGTCATTGATCTCAAAGCAGCTGGGACCATAGTCACCAAGAAAACAATTGGTAACACACTACGCCGTGAAGGACTGAAATCCTGCAGCGCCGGCAAGGTCCCCCTGCTCAAAAAAGCACATATACATGCCCGTCTGAAGTTTGCCAATGAACATCTGAATGATTTAGCGGACAACTGGGTGAAAGTGTTGTGGTCAGATGAGACCAAAATGGAGCTCTTTAGCATCAACTCAACTCATTTGGAGGAGGAGGAATGCTGCCTATGACCCCAAGAACACCATCCCCACCATCAAACATGGAGGTGGAAACATTATGCTTTGGGGGTGTTTTTCTGCTAAGGGGACAGGACAACTTCACCGCATCAAAGGGACGATGGACGGGGCCATGTACCGTCAAATCTTGGGTGAGAACCTCCTTCCCTCAACCAGGGCATTGAAAATGGGTCGTGGATGGGTATTCCAGCATGACAATGACCCAAAAACACACGGCCAAGGTAACAAAGGTGTGAAAACCTGGTGGCCAACTACAAGAAACGTCTGACCTCTGTGATTGCCAAAAAGGGATTTGCCACCAAGTACTATGTCATGTTTTGCAGAGGGGTCAAATACTTATTTCCCCCATTCAAATGCAAATAAATGTATAACATTTTTGACATGCGTTTTTCTGGATGTTGTTGTTATTCTGTCTCTGACTGTTCAAATAAACCTACCATTAAAATTATAGACTGATCATTTCTTTGTCAGTGGACAAACGTACAAATCAGCAGGGGATCAAATACTTGTTTCACTCACTGTATATATATATATATTTATATCTATATATATATATATATATATATATATATATATATATTTACCCTTATTTTACCAGGTAAGTTGACTGAGAACACATTCTCATTTACAGCAACGACCTGGGGAACAATTATTTTAGGCCAACAAGCATAGCAGTCCCAACACTGAAAATCATTCATCTGTATCACATAAGGTCTAATATCAATCAATTAAAACATAACCTTTCTTCTTAATTTGTCTTATTTCGTTCACCATACTGTTCCTTTTTTGTTGTTGCCAGATTTAGATCAGATAGAATTCCTGCATGTTATATCATGACAGTAGTACATGTTTAGCCAGTGTCCAACTATTGTACAATTTGTGGTGAAATGACAAAGTGTCATGAATTGACTCCCCTGCCACCATTAGAGGAGTAAACATGGCTGTGATGTGCCTTGTTGTTCCTACTCATGCCTGCATCCCATCGATGACAAATCTCAAATTATAATACTGTAATGCTTCACATAGGCCCAGCTATTTAGGCCTGAATTTAATATTCATTGCTTTTGCAGCTTGGTTGGTTTTAAGGTGCTTTCACCCTTATCCACCCTACTCCAAACCCCACCCCCTCCCCGGCATCACCGCATCTATACCCCTAGCCTCCAAATAGGGGCAAATGCAGTCACTGCCTGGGACAGACGACAGACACACACATCCCACATCCACCCCTCTCTTTGTCCCTCCCTTCCTCCTTTCCTCCCTCCTTCACTCATTTTCCCATTCCCTTTCTCTGTCTCCCTTTCTCTGTCCCCATCACTCTCCCTTGTCCTTGTTTTTGATCTTCAAATGCTGGTAGGGATAATGACTACAAATCAGGGATGAAGGTGAGTGATCACAATGTGGCCCAGCCTTCCCAGCTGGCCTTTTATACAGCCCTCCCTAGTATGACGCCTCTTCCTGACTCCTGTCTTTCTGCCGAAAACCCAGTGAACTACTACACTAGAAGGAGATCATATGGGACCGCTCAGAGGTGAATACAGACAATCATACTATTGGATTCAGAGTGCTCACAAACCCCTTATTTGGAGTGTTCACTCTTAGTACAACGAGGTAGATATTATTGTATGGCTTTTCCTTTTTTTTATGGCGTAGTTGGCAGGATATCTCTCGGCTGCCTGACAATACCATCATGAAATTAAAAATAAAATTAAAGGGATAGTCCAGTTAAAAAAAAATGTTTTATTGTATTTTATATATTTTTCCACACTATGAGGTTGGAAAAATACTGTGAAATTGTGAAAATGATGATAATGCCCTTTTAGTGTAAGATCTATTTGAAAAGAGCGCCTGACATTTCATCTTGTTTTCCATAGGTGGGGATATGGACCGTCTGGCGACATCCCCAGGCGGTGTAAGGGCTCTATTCTGTCTGGAAAGCTGAATCATTACAGATTTCACAACATCCCCAGGCGGTGTAAGGGCTCTATTCTGTCTGGAAAGCTGAATCATTACAGATTTCACAACATCCCCAGGCGGTGTAAGGGCTCTATTCTGTCTGGAAAGCTGAAGCGTTACAGATTTCACAACATCCCCAGGCGGTGTAAGGGCTCTATTCTGTCTGGAAAGCTGAAGCGTTACAGATTTCACAACATCCCCAGGCGGTGTAAGGGCTCTATTCTGTCTGGAAAGCTGAATCATTACAGATTTCACAACATCCCCAGGCGGTATAAGGGCTCTATTCTGTCTGGAAAGCTGAAGCATTACAGATTTCACAACATCCCCAGGCGGTGTAAGGGCTCTATTCTGTCTGGAAAGCTGAATCATTACAGTTTCCGCAACATCCCCTATAGTACAACGACAATCATCAAATGCTCAAATACATTTACAGCTCTTCTGGTACTTTTCTTGCCTTTTAGTACCTGGGGTTGATCAGCTTTAATACTGCAGATAGATTGTAGCTTCCATCAATGTAATTGTCTGCATCATTTCCAATCCCCCACATGCTGTTTTGTAAATATATATATTTATACATAGCATGCAATATTCACTGCTAAGTGTTTTGTTCACAGAATATAAACACAGTGTTTTGTTCACAGAATATAAATGTGTGCAATTTTGTTCACTGTTTTAGTCCATCAGTAAATACTACAGCATAACATTCTGAGTCACCCATCAGAGTCATAACATGTACAAAACCTGGAAAGATCTAGGCAATGGGACCCGTCTAATTGTAATGATCTGTTTTACAATATTGCAGACATGTAGAGATGCAGAGAATGACATTAAGTTACTCCTAAGAAACTTTGGCTGACTCCTAGGTCATCATCTTTCTCCATTGTGGCCTTCCACTATAGAGTTAGTGATGTGTTGTGTATGAGGCCTATACAGTTGACTTTCTCCATTGTGACCTTCCACTATAGAGTTAGTGATGTGTTGTGTATGAGGCCTATACAGTTGACTTTCTCCATTGTGGCCTTCCACTATAGAGTTAGTGATGTGTTGTGTATGAGGCCTATACAGTTGACTTTCTCCATTGTGGTCACCTTTCCTTATTTCTATTGGGGACAGTGTTTCTGTGCACCAATGGGATGTCTACAGAACGATGAGTAAACCAGCCTTGGCATTGAATACATGAAATAGGATTGTGATGATACCAATGAATGAATCCTGTAAATAATATGTTTATTATATATATTTTTAAATCAGGAACAATATTTGATTTTATATGTATGAAATTGTTTGGTGGAATATGCATAAATAGACAGTGATTTCCCATAACGCTGCACCTTTTGGATAGTTGTACTTCCAATTTTGATCATCATGATTTAGTAACTGCAAAGAAAATGTATTGATCTACTGGGATTTTTAAAAGACACTAGGTTTTTTGTCTGCTTGGACTCAAGAGATAAGTCTGGTTGTGATAAAAAAAAAAAAAATCTAATCGTGTTGGTCACATACACATATTTAACAGATGTTATTGGTCACATTCACATATTTAACAGATGTTATTGGTCACATATTTAACAGATGTCATTGGTCACATATTTAACAGATGTTATTGGTCCATATTTAACAGATGTTATTGGTCACATATTTAACAGATGTTATTGGTCACATTCACATATTTAACAGATGTTATTGGTCACATATTTAACAGATGTTATTGGTCACATATTTAACAGATGTTATTGGTCACATATTTAACAGATGTTATTGGTCACATATTTAACAGATGTTATTGGTCACATTCACATATTTAACAGATGTTATTGGTCACATATTTAACAGATGTTATTGGTCACATATTTAACAGATGTTATTGGTTACATTCACATATTTAACAGATGTTATTGGTCACATATTTAACAGATGTTATTGGTCACATATTTAACAGATGTTATTGGTCACATATTTAACAGATGTTATTGGTCACATATTTAACAGATGTTATTGGTCCATATTTAACAAATGTTATTGGTCACATATTTAACAGATGTTATTGGTCACATATTTAACAGATGTTATTGGTCACATTCACATATTTAACAGATGTTATTGGTCCATATTTAACAGATGTTATTGGTCACATTCACATATTTAACAGATGTTATTGGTCCATATTTAACAGATGTTATTGGTCACATATTTAACAGATGTTATTGGTCACATATTTAACAGATGTTATTGGTCACATATTTAACAGATGTTATTGGTCACATTCACATATTTAACAGATGTTATTGGTCACATATTTAACAGATGTTATTGGTCACATTCACATATTTAACAGATGTTATTGGTCACATATTTAACAGATGTTATTGGTCACATTCACATATTTAATAGATGTTATTGGTCACATTCACATATTTAACAGATGTTATTGGTCACATTCACATATTTAACAGATGTTATTGGTCACAAACACATATTTAACAGATGTTATTGGTCACAAACACATATTTAACAGATGTTATTGCGGTGTAGCTAAGTGCTTTTACAGGCAGTCATTTTCCTTTGATGAATCTACAGTATTTGCAAATCTGACAGCGTATTATATTATAGTATATTATTAGTATTAGTATATTATTAGTATTAGTATTATATTATATTATATTATAGTATATTATTAGTATTAGTATTATATTATATTATATTATAGTATATTATTAGTATTATATTGTATTATATTATTAGTATTATATTGTATTATATTATTAGTATTATATTGTATTATATTATTAGTATTATATTGTATTATATTATTAGTATTATATTGTATTATATTATTAGTATTATATTATATTATATTATTAGTATTATATTATATTATATTATTAGTATTATATTGTATTATATTATTAGTATTATATTGTATTATATTATTAGTATTATATTGTATTATATTATTAGTATTATATTATATTATATTATTAGTATTATATTATATTATTAGTATTATATTGTATTATATTATTAGTATTATATTGTATTATATTATTAGTATTATATTGTATTATATTATTAGTATTATATTGTATTATATTATTAGTATTATATGATATTATATTATTAGTATTATATTATATTATATTATTAGTATTATATTATATTATTAGTATTATATTGTATTATATTATTAGTATTATATTATATTATATTATTAGTATTATATTATATTATATTATTAGTATTATATTATATTATATTATTAGTATTATATTATATTATATTATGAGTATTATATTATATTATATTATTAGTATTATATTATATTATATTATTAGTATTATATTATATTATATTATTAGTATTATATTATATTATATTATTAGTATTATATTGTATTATATTATTAGTATTATATTGTATTATATTATTAGTATTATATTGTATTATATTATTAGTATTATATTGTATTATATTATTAGTATTATATTGTATTATATTATTAGTATTATATTATATTATATTATTAGTATTATATTATATTATATTATTAGTATTATATTGTATTATATTATTAGTATTATATTGTATTATATTATTAGTATTATATTGTATTATATTATTAGTATTATATTATATTATATTATTAGTATTATATTATATTATTAGTATTATATTGTATTATATTATTAGTATTATATTGTATTATATTATTAGTATTATATTGTATTATATTATTAGTATTATATTGTATTATATTATTAGTATTATATGATATTATATTATTAGTATTATATGATATTATATTATTAGTATTATATTATATTATATTATTAGTATTATATTGTATTATATTATTAGTATTATATTATATTATATTATTAGTATTATATTATATTATATTATTAGTATTATATTATATTATATTATTAGTATTATATTATATTATATTATTAGTATTATATTATATTATATTATTAGTATTATATTATATTATATTATTAGTATTATATTATATTATATTATTAGTATTATATTGTATTATATTATTAGTATTATATTGTATTATATTATTAGTATTATATTGTATTATATTATTAGTATTATATTATATTATATTATTAGTATTATATTATATTATATTATTAGTATTATATTGTATTATATTATTAGTATTATATTATTAGTATTATATTATATTATATTATTAGTATTATATTATAGTATATTATTAGTATTATATTGTATTATATTATTAGTATTATATTATATTATATTATTAGTATTATATTATATTATTAGTATTATATTATATTATATTATTAGTATTATATTATATTATATTATTAGTATTATATTATATTATATTATTAGTATTATATTATATTATTAGTATTATATTATATTATTAGTATTATATTATATTATTAGTATTATATTATATTATTAGTATTATATTATATTATATTATTAGTATTATATTATATTATTAGTATTATATTATATTATATTATTAGTATTATATTATATTATATTATTAGTATTATATTATATTATATTATTAGTATTATATTATATTATATTATTAGTATTATATTATATTATTAGTATTATATTATATTATATTATTAGTATTATATTATATTATATTATTAGTATTATATTATATTATTAGTATTATATTATATTATATTATTAGTATTATATTATATTATTAGTATTATATTATATTATATTATTAGTATTATATTATATTATATTATTAGTATTATATTATATTATATTATTAGTATTATAGTATATTATTAGTATTATATTATATTATTAGTATTATATTATATTATATGATTAGTATTATATTATAGTATATTATTAGTATTATATTGTATTATATTATTAGTATTATATTATATTATATTATTAGTATTATATTATATTATTAGTATTATATTTCTGATGAACGTATTCATGTTTTGAGAAGGCAACTACATTTTGAAAACACATTTACTATCTTGCAAAAGGCCACAGTGTTCTTTCTGTGTGTTGGGAACTCTGTTTTGAAAATCGACAGCATTGTTCCCAAAAAAAATGACTGTAGGCGATTGAGAGAAATGTTGTAGAGTTTGCCCTACTCTCTGTGTCACGCCCTGACCATAGTTTACTTTGTATTTTCTATGTTTTGATTGGTCAGGGTGTGATCTGAGTGGGTATTCTATGTTTCATGTCTTGTTTGTCTATTTCTATGTTCAACCTGATATGGTTCTCAGTCAGAGGCAGGTGTTCGTCATTGTCTCTGATTGGGAACCATATTTAGGTAGCCTGGGTTTCACTGTGTGTTGGTGGGTGATTGTTCCTGTCTATGTGTTTTTCACCAGATAGGCTGTTTTAGGTTTTCGTTACGTTCATCACGTTCTTTATTTTGTAGTGTTTGCATTGATTCGTGTTTTACGTTTGTTCATTAAAACATGGATCGCAATCTACACGCTGCATTTTGGTCCGACTCTCCTTCGCATCAAGAAAACCGTTACAGAATCACCCACCACCAACGGACCAAGCAGCGTGTCAACAGGCAGGAGCAGCGCGAGGAGAAGCGCAATAAGGATTTCTGGACATGGGAGGAAATCCTCGACGGGAGAGGACCCTGGGCTAAACCAGGGGAGTGTAGCCGCACTAAGGTGCAGCGGGAGAAGAAACAACAGGAACAGCCCAAGGAGGAGTACAGTATGGAGTATACTACTTGGGAGGAGATCGACAGGTGGGCGGCCGACCCAGGGAGAGTGCCGGAGCCCGCCTGGGATTCGCTGGAGCAGTGCGAGGAAGGTTACCGTAGAATGGAGGCGGTGAAAGCAGAGAGGCGCTGGTATGAGAAGGCAGCACGGCGACGCGGATGGAAGCCTGAGAGGCAGCCCCAAAAATTTCTTGGGGGGGGGCTAACAGGGAGTATGGCTATGCCAGGTAGGAGACCTGAGCAGACTCCCTGTGCTTACCGGGGGGCTAGAGAGACCGGACAGGCACCGTGTTATGCAGTGGTGCGCACGGTGTCTCCAGTGCGGGTGCATAGCCCGGTGCGGTATATTCCAGCTCCGCGTGTCTGCCGGGCTAGATTGAGCGTCGAGCCTAATGCCATGAAGCCGGCTCTACGCAGCTGGTCCCCAGTGCGTCTCCTTGGGCCGGCTTACATGGCACCAGCCTTGCGCTCGGTGTCTCCGGTTCGCCTGCATAGCCCAGTGCGGGCTATTCCACCTCGCCGCACTGGCAGGGCGACCGTGAGCATTCAACCAGGTAAGGTTGGGCAGGCTCGGTGCTCAAGAGCTCCAGTGCGCCTGCACGGTCCGGTTTTTCCAGTACCACCTCCACACCCCAGCCCTCCGGTAGCAGCTCCCCGCACCAGGCTTCCTGTGCGTGTCCTTGGCCCAGTACCACCAGTGCCAGTACCACGCATCAGGCCTACAGTGCGCCTCGCCTGTCTAACGCTGTCGGAGCCCTCCTCCTCTCCAGCGCTGTCGGAGTCTCCCGCCTGTTTAGCGCTGTCAGAGCTTTCCGCCTCTACAGCGCTGCCGGAGTCTCCCGCCTGTTCAGAACTGCCAGTTAGCATAGAGCTGCCAGTTAGCATAGAGCTGCCAGTTAGCAAGGAGCTGCCAGTTAGCAAGGAGCTGCCAGTCTGCATGGAGCTGCCAGTCTGCATGGAGCTGCCAGTCTGCATAGAGCTGCCAGTCTGCATGGAGCTGCCAGTCTGCAAGGAGCCGCCAGAGCTGCCTGTCTGCAGGATGCCGCCAAAGCTGCCAGTCTGCAAGGAGCCGCCAGAGCTGCCAGTCTGCAAGGAGCCGCCAGAGCTGCCAGTTAGCATGGAGCAGCCAGGGCCGCCAGTCAGCATGGAGCAGCCAGGGCCGCCAGTCAGCATGGAGCAGCCAGGGCCGCCAGTCAGCATGGAGCAGCCAGGGCCGCCAGTCAGCATGGAGCAGCCAGTCAGCATGGACCAGCCAGTCAGCATGGAGCAGCCAGAGCAGCCAGTCAGCATGGAGCAGCCAGAGCTGCCAGTCAGCATGGAGCAGCCAGTCAGCATGGAGCAGCCAGAGCTGCCAGTCAGCATGGAGCAGCCAGTCAGCATGGAGCAGCCAGAGCTACCAGTCATCATGGAGCAGCCAGTCAGCATGGAGCAGCCAGAGCTGCCAGTCGTCCAGACTCTTCCAGATCTGCCAGTCGTCCAGACTCTTCCAGATCTGCCAGTCGACCAGACTCTTCCAGATCTGCCAGTCGTCCAGACTCTTCCAGATCTGCCAGTCGTCCAGACTCTCTCAGATCTGCCAGTCGTCCAGACTCTCCCAGATCTTCCAGTCGACCAGATTCTCCCAGATCCGCCAGTCGACCAGATTCTCCCAGATCCGCCAGTCGACCAGATTCTCCCAGATCCGCCAGTCGACCAGATTCTCCCAGATCCGCCAGTCGACCAGATTCTCCCAGATCCGCCAGTCGACCAGATTCTCCCAGATCCGCCAGTCGACCAGATTCTCCCAGATCCGCCAGTCGACCAGATTCTCCCAGATCCGCCAGTCGACCAGATTCTCCCAGATCCGCCAGTCGACCAGATTCTCCCAGATCCGCCAGTCGACCAGATTCTTCCAGATCTGCTAGTCGACCAGGATCTGCTGAAACCGCCAGCCAGCCAGGTTCTGGTAGTTTCTACTACCTGCCTGGGCTTCCTCTCAGTGCTGAGCTTCTTCTCAGTGCTGAGCTTCCTCTCAGTGCTGAGCTACCCATCTGTCCCGAGTTACCTCTGTCCCGAGCTGTCCCTCTGTCCCATGTTATCATTGTGGTGGGTAACCTATTTAGGGACGTTTAGGAGGGGGATTAAAACTGTCATGGAGTGGGGTCCACGTCCAGCGCCAGAGCCGCCACCGCGGACAGATGCCCACCCAGACCCTCCCCTATAGGTTCAGGTTTTGCGGCCGGAGTCCGCACCTTGGGGGGGGGGTACTGTCACGCCCTGACCATAGTTTACTTTGTATTTTCTATGTTTTGATTGGTCAGGGTGTGATCTGAGTGGGTATTCTATGTTTCATGTCTTGTTTGTCTATTTCTATGTTCAACCTGATATGGTTCTCAGTCAGAGGCAGGTGTTCGTCATTGTCTCTGATTGGGAACCATATTTAGGTAGCCTGGGTTTCACTGTGTGTTGGTGGGTGATTGTTCCTGTCTATGTGTTTTTCACCAGATAGGCTGTTTTAGGTTTTCGTTACGTTCATCACGTTCTTTATTTTGTAGTGTTTGCATTGATTCGTGTTTTACGTTTGTTCATTAAAACATGGATCGCAATCTACACGCTGCATTTTGGTCCGACTCTCCTTCGCATCAAGAAAACCGTTACACTCTGTCAATAACAGCTAGTTTTCAGGTTACTTATCCCTACCATGACTTGCCTAGTTAA
This sequence comes from Oncorhynchus clarkii lewisi, assembly GCF_045791955.1. Lineage (NCBI taxonomy): Eukaryota > Metazoa > Chordata > Actinopteri > Salmoniformes > Salmonidae > Oncorhynchus > Oncorhynchus clarkii. The sequence continues at coordinate 133,671 of NW_027260817.1, forward strand.
ATAAAGGTCACATAAGGCTCCTCCAAATAGGCCCCTCACTCAGACCACTGGTAAGAAGCTTTTTTTGTTTATTTTAATTGAAAACAATTTAATTGAAAACTTTATTTATCTAGGCAAGTCAGTTAAGAACAAATTCTGATTTTCAATGATGACCTAGGAACTGTGGGTTAACTGCCTGTTCAGGGGCAGAACGACAGATTTGTACCTTGTCAACTCGGGGGTTTGAACTTGAAACCTTCCGGTTACCTAGTCCAACGCTCTAACCACTAGGTCACCCTACCAGCTACAGCTCTCAATGAGGATACTAGTTCAGACTGGTTCTACTAGCTATAGCTCTCCATGAGGATACTGGTTCAGACTGGTTCTACCAGCTACAGCTCTCCATGAGGATACCGGTTCAGACTGGCTCTACCAGCTACAGATCTCCATGAGGATACCAGTTCAGACTGGTTCTCCCAGCTACAGCTCTCCATGAGGATACTAGTTCAGACTGGTTCTACCAGCTACAGATCTCCATGAGGATACTAGTTCAGACTGGTGGTACCAGCTACAGCTCTCCATGAGGATACTAGTTCAGACTGGTTCTACCAGCTACAGATCTCCATGAGGATACCAGTTCAGACTGGTTCTACCAGCTACAGCTCTCCATGAGGATATTAGTTCAGACTGGTTCTACCAAGTACAGCTCTCCATGAGGATACTAGTTCAGACTGGTTCTACCAGCTACAGATCTCCATGAGGATACTAGTTCAGACTGGTTCTACCAGCTACAGCTCTCCATGAGGATACCAGTTCAGACTGGTTCTACCAGCTACAGCTCTCCATGAGGATACTAGTTCAGACTGGTTCTACTAGCTACAGCTCTTCATGAGGATACCAGTTCAGACTGGTTCTACCAGCTACAGCTCTCCATGAGGATACCAGTTCAGACTGGTTCTACCAGCTACAGCTCTCCATAAGGACACTGGTTCAGACTTGTTCTACCAGCTACAGCTCTTATTGAGGATACCAGTTCAGACTGGTTTCTTCTAGCTACAGTATTTAGAATCAATCATACATGCCCTATGAGTTGCTAAACATTTCAGATAAGGACACGGAAAGAAACTCAAACCACTCAAAGCCAACAACATTGAATGAAAGACAGACAAGGTTATTAGATATGTGCCCCATAAGGTCATCAGTGGGCCTTGAAGCAGCAGTCAGTCAGTCCCACCATCAGCAGCTAATTAAAATGTCTAAAGCTCCTTTAAGATCCTCTTTCTGTTTACCCCGTCAGTTATTCAACATTCTCCCCGGTAACAGGAGTCCTATCCTTTCACATCATAAGTTTTTAATGGAGCCGTTTAGATGATTCATGCCAATCAAACATCTGTTCAGCATTCCCCTTGTCAGGACCGGAGCACCTGTTGACCTTTCTATGACCTTTGCAGGTAAGGGGGAGGAGAGAGTGGAGAGAGAGGGAGGGGGGTGAGAGGGGGAGAGTGAAAGAGAGAGAGAGAGAGAGAGCGAGAGAGAGAGAGAGAGAGAGAGAGAGAGAGAGAGAGAGAGAGAGACAGAGAGAGAGAGAGAGAGGGAGAGAGAGAGAGAGAACCCACCAGCAGTAGCTCTGTTTATCTTTGCGGAAGAAGGTAGACCTGCCTCTTTCCCTCCTGTTTTAATGCACACGGCAAAAAAAAACTGCTTTCACTAGGGACCGGGAGGTGAAATTTTTCTCATCCAAATGGATGGCAATTTCCCTCCATTTAGCACCTGAAGGTAATTAGCTTGAAGAGATTGCGGAGTGAGAAACACGTTCATGGAACATTAACTCTCGTACATTCTCCAGTTGCAGGGAATTAATAGGAGAGATTAAAGTTTAAAGAGAGCAAACCGCCATTACCTCACAAACCCACCTCTCTGTGGCACCACTATCTTTCCACTAACTTTTTCTTGCCTCCTCTTTTTAATAAGTACTTATTTCACAATGGCGGACACGTCGAGGGCTGGAGGGGCTGGATTACAATATACAATAGAGCCGGGGACGGGGACGGGGACGGGGGGGGTAAAGAGGTACTGGTGTGACTGAGACTACAGAGCTATACAGGGGGGTTTCCGGAGACATGAAACGTTTTGAACATTACTGATAGAAATAGATGGCATAGAGCTGACACGATTACCTTTTTTTTCTAGCTTTACAGTTCTACACATTACATTTCTATCGGCGTTCCGCTGGTTTGCGTTGTTGTAGTTGTGTACGAGAGAGAGAGAGAGAGAGAGAGAGAGAGAGAGAGAGAGAGAGAGAGAGAGAGAGGGAGAGAGAGAGAGAGAGAGAGAGAGAGAGAGAGAGAGAGAGAGAGAGAGAGAGAGAGTCAATGAAGAGCCTCTCCCCAATAGCCTGCAGCTTCATTTTTTTTACACACACACAAACAAACACACACACACACACACAATCCTAACAGCTTCCTGACGCCTGCTTTCTCTATCCTGTGACGCGTTACACTAATTACCAACGCTGGCACCCGTTTCTATGGGTGGCATACTGTGGAAATGTAAACGCAAAACCCAATTTCATAAAAGTCTTAATGGTAAATTATCACCCCAAATAACACACATCCTGTTAATTACACTGTTTGTTAATGTGGGCTCTGTACAAGAATAAACTCCCCAGATTCACTCTTTTAGAAACTAAGAACAGATTGTATTTAGAGTATTGTGTATGTACTCAATTGGGTATGTATTGTGTCTATACTATTGGTATGTTATTGATCGGGAATGATTGTGTATACAATTTTGGTATGTTCTTGATTGGGTATAAAATGTGTATATACTATTGGTATGTTATTGATTGGGTATGTATTGTGTCTATAATATCGGTATGTTATTGATTGGGTATAAAATGTGTATATAATATCGGTATGTTATTGATTGGGTATGTATTGTGTATATAATATCGGTATGTTATTGATTGGGTATGTATTGTGTATATAATATCGGTATGTTATTGATTGGGTATAAATGTGTATATAATATCGGTATGTTATTGATTGGGTATGTATTGTGTATATAATATCAGTATGTTATTGATTGGGTATAAAATGTGTATATAATATCGGTATGTTATTGATTGGGTATGTATTGTGTCTATAATATCGGTATATTATTGATTGGGTATGTATTGTGTATATAATATCAGTATATTATTGATTGGGTATGTATTGTGTCTATAATATCGGTATGTTATTGATTGGGTATGTATTGTGTCTATAATATCAGTATGTTATTGATTGGGTATGTATTGTGTCTATAATATCAGTATATTATTGATTGGGTATGTATTGTGTCTATAATATCGGTATGTTATTGATTGGGTATAAAATGTGTATATAATATCGGTATGTTATTGATTGGGTATGTATTGTGTATATAATATTGGTATATTATTGATTGGGTATGTATTGTGTATATAATATCAGTATATTATTGATTGGGTATGTATTGTGTCTATAATATCGGTATGTTATTGATTGGGTATGTATTGTGTATATAATATCAGTATGTTATTGATTGGGTATGTATTGTGTCTATAATATCGGTATATTATTGATTGGGTATGTATTGTGTCTATAATATCAGTATGTTATTGATTGGGAATGTATTATGAATATACATTATGTGTGTGTTTATTCATCTCCGTCATAACATAGAAAGTGTACAGTACAGTTTATTGTAAGACTGTGTAAAAGACCATCAAACCCAAGTATTTGATCATCATATATCCAGATTTTGAGAGCTAAAAGGAAATTAAATTAAGACATGGTAGAATTTATTGGCCTAAAAATGTCATTCTACCATCTGATTCGAAAAGTCCAGTCCTCCAAGCTTTCAAAAATATATTTTCCACATGTTAATGTCCCTGCATAACAGTCCTCATAATTCATTCGAGTGTGTTAAGCACAGTTTTATTAGATCTGAAACAAATTTTGGTGGGGGGAATCCTACAGGTCATTAAGCATGGAGTAATTTTATCATTGTTTCCTTAATGATGCCATAATGGCGAGTGAATTTCCTAACTAAAGACCAAAGAACATTCTGAAGGTCAGCTTCATCTACAGGATCCTTCAAGCGCTTCTCACAGAGATTGGAAAAGTCGGGAGATTTTTGAAGAGTCATTAATAACGCTAAAGCTGAAGGCCCCTATTTGCGTTCTCTCTCGCCGTTCTCGCTTTCTACCTTTTTTAATGTTACCATCTTACCATTCCACCCACTTCTCTCTCTCTCTCTCTCTCTCTCGCTCTCTCTCTCTCTCTCTCTCTCTCTCTTTCTTTCTCTTTCTTTTCGTTCTTTTATTCCCTTCCCTCTGTTTTGCAGTTTCTCTCATGCAGAGAGAATGGAGTGTTGAATGGGTGGGCCAGAATGACAACCCAGTGACATACAGATCCCAGATGTGGTGCCTCAATAATTTAAATGTTATGCCTTTGTTATCACTCTAATCATTTTCTTTATTCGTTTTGTTTCAACGATCAGACGGAGAAAAAGAGACACTCGATAGTAGCCGAAATGCCAGGGGAACAATTTTTTATTTGGAATAGTGGTGCACAAGTCTAATTAGAATTAGAATTTTGCTGAGCCTTGAAATGGTTGGTACTTTATCCTGATCGCCTTAGATACTGTTCCAAGTCAATCATTTGTCAACGCGGTGCATTGTGGGTAGGTTCCCTGTTAATCAGCTCTCCGTCTCCTCCACTCTGGGTTTCTGCTGCCATAGCATCTATGTCCAAATAAATAGTGTGCTGTGAGGATGAATGTGGTCTCCTTTCTGACACTGAATCTTCAGGGAGACGTGTGCAGCAGCACCCCTCACCCCTCCTCACACACCACGGGCACGTCAACCATCTAAACAGCAACTTTCACAGACACATTCACACATCTTCGAATTAACATCTAAAAGTACTAACACAACTTAAAGAGGAACTGACACAGATTTCGAACCATTTAAATCTAATTAAAATATTTTTTTTATAAACATCCTCTGGATGAATGCGATACATATCCGTTCCTTTTGTGACGAACGAGCACAATATAAATATAAAGTAAATAAAAACAAATAAACAACTTTGTCGTGCACAATACCCAGTCACAGCTGGAGTAAGCCTATTATGCAAATCGACCGTTCCATACCGGCCTATGCCGTTCACATTGGTGTTGCATTGGACTGTGTTTACTGGCAGCAGAACACAACTACTGTTGCTCAGACCATTGTTAAGAAAGCAATAGAAAAAAAAACACCAAACCCAAATGGTTTTCTGATAATACATAACTACCATGGGCGCCATACTTTTGGGAACGTTACAGTCCTATTGATTAAACCACCAACAGGTAGGCTCTCTGCCCCTCAGTTGCTTATGCACAGCAACAACAACAACAATGTTATCCTGAGCCTGTTGAGCTCTAGCACAGAGGACAATAGATGAACCCTCTCAAACGTTTTCAGCGTGTAGTTGACAGTCAAATTGCACTGTGAATACGATGAGAAATGGTAGCCTGCTCGGCCGGCCCCAGGGTCACTTTAGGTTCTAGCTAGTTACATGACTTAGCTATGAAGCCCATTTAGCATGTTAAATAAGTAGGCCTACATACATTGATTGTGATTAGATTCCCAATCACTGACTTTTTTGTACATTTTTGTCCAAAACATATTGTGTGAGTGAAACAGAAACAGTTCATTCCCTGAATGGCTGGATGCAGAAAACAGTGTTCTAGCTGTGATTTACAACCTATATTTATTGGAGTATCTAGACATGTATTGGTGGATTTGATTCATTGTGCATTAAACACATCCAGTTAATCAGTCAACAATGCCTCATTCTACATAATGGAATTTTGAGTCAAATATAACCTATTTTTAAAACCTCTTACAAAGTGGTTTTTGAAGCATGAACTGTGAATTTGATATTTTAGACCTAAATGATGATTATCTGTTTGTTTCATTTGTGTAAAGTAGTTGAAACGATGTCAGTTCCACTTTAAATGAACTGTTAGACCAACTGATTTTTTTTAGAATCAAGAACCTGAGAATTAAGAACCTGAGAATTATGAACCTGATAATTAAGAACCTAGGATTTTAGAACCTGAGAATTAAGAACCTGAGAAATAAGAACCTGAGAATCAAGAACCTGAGAATTAAGAACCTGGGATTTTAGAACCTGAGAATTAAGAACCTGAGAAATAAGAACCTGAGAATCAAGAACCTGAGAATTAAGAACCTGACAATTAAGAACCTGAGATTTTAGAACCTGAGAATTAAGAATCTGAGAATTCAGAACCTGCGAATTAAGAACCTCAGAATTAAGAACTCATATAGAAGAGAGTATTATGAGAGTATTATGGCTTCAAAGTGAAAGGCAGCACGATACAGGAGTTTTTTTCATCTCAAACTTTTTTGGCTAGCGTTTTATTTTGGAACATTTCACGCCCCCTTGTCTTGACATTCTTCATTCATGTCACTGATAAAACAAGACCGATCTCAGCTGATAAGTGAAATGAATTACCGCTTTTTTTATGGCAAAGGCTTCACAAGGTCGCTGATCCCTCCAATGGCTCTTCCCGTAAAACGGCACACCTCTGAGCCGTGCCGCTCCACCCCCTGAAGATTAGCCACATAAATAAATTAGAGCCAGGGACAAAGGAGCATTAGCTCCCACATAGGCCCCGCTGAGGCCATTGGGCTGGCAGGCCAGGGAGGGTTTGTCACTGTCTGTCAGAGAGCAAGAGGACTCGGAGAATCCCTCCCTCCAGAACAGGCGCAGGCATTTTATCCCCAGGTGAGGAGAGGGGTCCTTTAAAAGACAATTGAAGCTGACAACCGTTAACATTTTAGAAATGTACCAATAAATGGCTTTTATGCAGAGATATTTCCATGGTTGGAAATGGTTGGTTGGTTGATGCACAGTGTTTTGGAGAGACATGGTGGCTATTCAGGACAGGACGGCAGTGTGTCAGGCTGAGTGAAGGTCTCAGGGAAGGAACAGAACAGGAAAACGTGCCCCCAAACAGTCCATTCTGTAGCCCAAGGCGCCTGCCAATCATTGGTTTAAGCTAAAGGCCCACAGAGAAAAAGACAAATTGCTTAATGTGGGCAATGAAACTGTTGTGTCTACCGTCTGTCTTGTTTACATCAATGGACAAAGACAACATTATGGTTAGAGTTGGTACAATAGCCACTGATGTGGAAGCTATTAACGATAGTTAGCAAGTTATGAAATTAACAAGTTCTAATAGCGAGTCAATTTACAGTTATTATTTACATGATAGCAACAACTGTTCAAGGACACAATTAAAATAGTTTGCCGGAAATATGTCAGAGACATGAATTTACTGGCATGAGTTACAGTAGTTTAATTAAATAATATAAAATCCTATTTAATAATATATAGTCACAGATGTATTGAGATAATATTGAGTTACAGTAGTTTAATTAAATAATATAAAATCCTATTTAATAATATATAGTCACAGATGTATTGAGATAATATTGAGTTACAGTAGTTTAATTAAATAATATAAAATCCTATTTAATAAAATATAGTCACAGATGTATTGAGATAATATTGAGATAAATGAGTGAGCTTAAAGGATCAGTAATCCTGTTCAGGTCAGCTCTATAGAAAATGGTCCTGGAAGTCCCATGTATTTCCCATGGGTTTCTTCCTCAAAACGTTGGGAAATTACCTTCCTTCAGTGGGCGGGAAAAAAATCTAACATGGCAAAATGTACCTTTAATAGCTAGAGACGTTTTTTTTATTTTTTTCAGCAACAAGTTTAATTGGAAAGAAGTAGAATTCACTTTGAAACAGGGCACAAAAAAATAAACCACTTTGACAAGATGATCGATTACCTGTAAGTCTACCTGACACAGAAATTAGGGTTTTTTAATGACGGGCTGCCTCTTCTTGGGACATGGAATTCAAATGCTCTCCCAAAGCTTCAGCCGTCAGTTGTCTCCCCGGCTGGTGGCTGGTACGCTCCAAACGCACCAGGCACTTTGTCTTTGTCACCGCGGAAAGGACATTGTTATTACCGACATGCCTTTGTATTAACCAATTTTATTCTTAATAGAAGAGACACATCTCGTTGCGTTTACCCATGTTCTCGTAGGCTCCCTTTAACTCTAAGAACACATGAATACTAGTGCACTACGAGTTCCATTCAATTTTGCAATTGAAGTATTTTCGTAAGATGCATTTGAACTGCGTTTAATAAGGGAGGCAGGCATTCATTTTATGGAAGAAAAAAAAAAAAGAGCTTGGACCAGAACTGAACATAAATTAACAGATTTATTCACAATCAGTTACTATTACAGCAAATGTGATTTAATTTAAAGCATTGCATTTCTGTAAGACATTATTGCCAAATAAATAATGAATTATTAACACGTTTTCCCGTGAACATTTCACCGTGTTCATTGACATTGCACAGGAGGCGATGAAAATGTTTATGCTCAAATATCATTTACACCAGTGACTTCAAAAACGGTGTGTATATTAAAATCACCAGTACTGATAACCGATCCCAATTGTATTGAATAAAAACACACAGGAATCCGATAAACAGCTAACTAACTACAGTGCAGTGCTGACCGTGGAGAACCAACTGTCCCTGTAGCCCTTCTCATTTTTATATTTGTTTAATATATTTTGACACTAAAATAACCATCCATGAAGGAGCGCTCATTTACAGTTCATAAAATCCACATATTTCTCATTTAGGATCATAGAACTGCTTTATGTGACACTCTTCTAGATCAAATTAGGGAATTAACTGGGGCACAGGACAGGGCGAGTGCGGAGGTGCTCTGTCTGCCAGGTGTGTGTGTGTGTGTGTGTGTGTGTGTGTGTGTGTGTGTGTGTGTGTGTGTGTGTGTGTGTGTGTGTGTGTGTGTGTGTATTTAAAAGGCCGATACACAACCCAGTCCCCTGGGATTGCAGTGAGGCAGCTCATACCCGACTGTCTAGCTGACTGGATGTATTGATCAGTTATGGATCATCACCATGTATAGACTCCACAGTACAGTACAGTTATGGTCAGTAGATCATCACCTTGTATAGAATCCACAGTACAGTACAGTTATGGTCAGTAGATCATCACCTTGTATAGAATCCACAGCACAGTTATGGTCAGTAGGTCATCACCATGTATAGACTCCACAGTACAGTTATGGTCAGTAGATCATCACCATGTGTAGACTCCACAGAACAGTACAGTACAGTTATGGCCAGTAGATCATCACCATGTATAGACTCCACAGTAGAGTACAGTACAGTTATGGTCAGTAGATCATCACCATGTATAGACTCCACAGTACAGTTATGGCCAGTAGATCATCACCATGTATAGACTCCACAGCACAGTACAGTACAGTTATGGCCAGTAGATCATCACCATGTATAGACTCCACAGTACAGTACAGTTATGGTCAGTAGATCATCACCATGTATAGACTCCACAGTACAGTTATGGCCAGTAGATCATCACCATGTATAGACTCCACAGCACAGTACAGTACAGTTTTGGCCAGTAGATCATCACCATGTATAGACTCCACAGTACAGTTATGGTCAGTAGATCATCACCATGTATAGACTCCACAGCACAGTACAGTACAGTTTTGGCCAGTAGATCATCACCATGTATAGACTCCACAGTACAGTTGTGGCCAGTAGATCATCACCATGTATAGACTCCACAGCACAGTACAGTACAGTTTTGGCCAGTAGATCATCACCATGTATAGACTCCACAGTACAGTTACGGTCAGTAGATCATCACCATGTATAGACTCCACAGTACAGTTATGGTCAGTAGATCATCACCATGTATAGACTCCACAGAACAGTACAGTTATGGTCAGTAGATCATCACCATGTATAGACTCCACAGTACAGTTATGGTCAGTAGATCATCACCATGTATAGACTCCACAGAACAGTACAGTTACGGTCAGTAGATAATCACCCTGTATAGACTCCACAGAACAGTTATGGTCAGTAGATCATCACCATGTATAGACTCCACAGTACAGTACAGGTATGGTCAGTAGAACATCACCATGTATAGACTCCACAGGACAGTACAGTTATGGTCAGTAGATCATCACCATGTATAGACTCCACAGAACAGTACAGTTACGGTCAGTAGATAATCACCATGTATAGACTCCACAGAACAGTTATGGTCAGTAGATCATCACCATGTATAGACTCCACAGTACAGTACAGGTATGGTCAGTAGAATATCACCATGTATAGACTCCACAGGACAGTACAGTTATGGTCAGTAGAACATCACCATGTATAGACTCCACAGAACAGTTATGGTCAGTAGAACATCACCATGTATAGACTCCACAGGACAGTACAGTTATGGTCAGTAGAACATCACCATGTATAGACTCCACAGGACAGTACAGTTATGGTCAGTAGAACATCACCATGTATAGACTCCACAGGACAGTACAGTTATGGTCAGTAGAACATCACCATGTATAGACTCCACAGAACAGTTATGGTCAGTAGAACATCACCATGTATAGACTCCACAGAACAGTTATGGTCAGTAGAACATCACCATGTATAGACTCCACAGGACAGTACAGTTATGGTCAGTAGATCATCACCATGTATAGACTCCACAGGACAGTACAGTTATGGTCAGTAGAACATCACCATGTATAGACTCCACAGTACAGTACAGTTATGGTCAGTAGATCATCACCATGTATAGACTCCACAGGACAGTACAGTTATGGTCAGTAGAACATCACCATGTATAGACTCCACAGGACAGTACAGTTATGGTCAGTAGAACATCACCATGTATAGACTCCACAGAACAGTTATGGTCAGTAGAACATCACCATGTATAGACTCCACAGAACAGTTATGGTCAGTAGAACATCACCATGTATAGACTCCACAGGACAGTACAGTTATGGTCAGTAGATCATCACCATGTATAGACTCCACAGGACAGTACAGTTATGGTCAGTAGAACATCACCATGTATAGACTCCACAGTACAGTACAGTTATGGTCAGTAGATCATCACCATGTATAGACTCCACAGGACAGTACAGTTATGGTCAGTAGATCATCACCATGTATAGACTCCACAGGACAGTACAGTTATGGTCAGTAGAACATCACCATGTATAGACTCCACAGTACAGTACAGTTATGGTCAGTAGATCATCACCATGTATAGACTCCACAGGACAGTACAGTTATGGTCAGTAGAACATCACCATGTATAGACTCCACAGGACAGTACAGTTATGGTCAGTAGAACATCACCATGTATAGACTCCACAGAACAGTTATGGTCAGTAGAACATCACCATGTATAGACTCCACAGAACAGTTATGGTCAGTAGAACATCACCATGTATAGACTCCACAGGACAGTACAGTTATGGTCAGTAGAACATCACCATGTATAGACTCCACAGTACAGTACAGTTATGGTCAGTAGATCATCACCATGTATAGACTCCACAGGACAGTACAGTTATGGTCAGTAGAACATCACCATGTATAGACTCCACAGGACAGTACAGTTATGGTCAGTAGAACATCACCATGTATAGACTCCACAGTACAGTACAGTTATGGTCAGTAGATCATCACCATGTATAGACTCCACAGTACAGTTATGGCCAGTAGATCATCACCATGTATAGACTCCACAGCACAGTACAGTACAGTTTTGGCCAGTAGATCATCACCATGTATAGACTCCACAGTACAGTTATGGTCAGTAGATCATCACCATGTATAGACTCCACAGCACAGTACAGTACAGTTTTGGCCAGTAGATCATCACCATGTATAGACTCCACAAAGCAGTTATGGTCAGTAGATCATCACCATGTATAGACTCCACAGTACAGTTATGGTCAGTAGATCATCACCATGTATAGACTCCACAGCACAGTACAGTACAGTTTTGGCCAGTAGATCATCACCATGTATAGACTCCACAGTACAGTTGTGGCCAGTAGATCATCACCATGTATAGACTCCACAGCACAGTACAGTACAGTTTTGGCCAGTAGATCATCACCATGTATAGACTCCACAGTACAGTTACGGTCAGTAGATCATCACCATGTATAGACTCCACAGTACAGTTATGGTCAGTAGATCATCACCATGTATAGACTCCACAGAACAGTACAGTTATGGTCAGTAGATCATCACCATGTATAGACTCCACAGTACAGTTATGGTCAGTAGATCATCACCATGTATAGACTCCACAGAACAGTACAGTTACGGTCAGTAGATAATCACCCTGTATAGACTCCACAGAACAGTTATGGTCAGTAGATCATCACCATGTATAGACTCCACAGTACAGTACAGGTATGGTCAGTAGAACATCACCATGTATAGACTCCACAGGACAGTACAGTTATGGTCAGTAGATCATCACCATGTATAGACTCCACAGAACAGTACAGTTACGGTCAGTAGATAATCACCATGTATAGACTCCACAGAACAGTTATGGTCAGTAGATCATCACCATGTATAGACTCCACAGTACAGTACAGGTATGGTCAGTAGAATATCACCATGTATAGACTCCACAGGACAGTACAGTTATGGTCAGTAGAACATCACCATGTATAGACTCCACAGAACAGTTATGGTCAGTAGAACATCACCATGTATAGACTCCACAGGACAGTACAGTTATGGTCAGTAGAACATCACCATGTATAGACTCCACAGGACAGTACAGTTATGGTCAGTAGAACATCACCATGTATAGACTCCACAGGACAGTACAGTTATGGTCAGTAGAACATCACCATGTATAGACTCCACAGAACAGTTATGGTCAGTAGAACATCACCATGTATAGACTCCACAGAACAGTACAGTTATGGTCAGTAGATCATCACCATGTATAGACTCCACAGGACAGTACAGTTATGGTCAGTAGATCATCACCATGTATAGACTCCACAGGACAGTACAGTTATGGTCAGTAGAACATCACCATGTATAGACTCCACAGTACAGTACAGTTATGGTCAGTAGATCATCACCATGTATAGACTCCACAGGACAGTACAGTTATGGTCAGTAGAACATCACCATGTATAGACTCCACAGGACAGTACAGTTATGGTCAGTAGAACATCACCATGTATAGACTCCACAGAACAGTTATGGTCAGTAGAACATCACCATGTATAGACTCCACAGAACAGTTATGGTCAGTAGAACATCACCATGTATAGACTCCACAGGACAGTACAGTTATGGTCAGTAGAACATCACCATGTATAGACTCCACAGTACAGTACAGTTATGGTCAGTAGATCATCACCATGTATAGACTCCACAGGACAGTACAGTTATGGTCAGTAGAACATCACCATGTATAGACTCCACAGTACAGTACAGTTATGGTCAGTAGAACATCACCATGTATAGACTCCACAGTACAGTTATGGTCAGTAGATCATCACCATGTATAGACTCCACAGCACAGTACGGTACAGTACAGTACAGGTATAGTAAATTCAAAAATCCACCCTCACAGACATACAGAACTGTACACACAATTTACTATAAGTGGATTCCAATCAAATTGAAGAAACATCTCAGGGATGATCGATGGAAACAGGATGCACCTGAGCTAAATTTCGAGTCTCATAGCAAAGGGTATGAATATTTATGTAAATAAGGCAATTCTGTTATAATCTTAATTAAATTTGCAAAAAAAAATAAAAAACCTGTTTTTGCTTTGTCATTATGTTGTATTGTGTGTAGATTGAGGAGGAAAAAAATGTATTTCATAAATTTTAGAATAAGGCTGTAATGTAATAACATTTGGAAAAAGTCAAGGGGTCTGAATACTTTCCGAATGCACTGTACATAATCCACACAGCTCAAAACAACAATACACTACATAATCCACACAACTCAAAACAACAACGCACTGTACATAATCCACACAGCTCAAAACAACAATACAATGTCAAAACAAGTTGACTTTGAGGTTAAAAAAAGTGTGTTGATAAATTTACCTGATTTTGCTAACCGCTACTTTGGACAAAATCTAAATGGAAATATTCTTGTAATGCTTTTTGAATAAAAATCTTATATTACAGCTCAATTTGAGCAAATTCTGAATTTGCGATTAATCGTGATCAATCACAGAAAATCCTGTAATAATCTCGATTTCATTTGTGAATCATTTGACTGCCCTAGTTGACATTAAAATGAGAGAATGCACGTGACAGTGTAGCGGACATGGGTTGGTCATGAGACATGAGTCGGTCGTGAGACATGAGTCGGTCGTGAGGCATGAGTGGGTCGTGAGACCTGAGTCGGTCGTGAGACATGGGTTGGTCATGAGACATGAGTCGTCATGAGACATGAGTCGGTCATGAGATGTGAGTCGGTAATGAGACATGAGTCGGTCATGAGACATGAGTTGTCACGGGACTTAAGTCGTCACAGAAAATGAGTCGTCGCGAGACATGAGTCGGTCATGAGACATGAATCGTCATGAGTCGGCCATGAGACATGAGTCGCCAAGAGACGTGTAAGGTCATGAGACATGAGTTGGTCATGAGACATGAGTCGTCACGAGACATGAGTTATCACGAGACATGCGTCGTCATGGTTGCCAGTGGGAGACTCGGGTTCTAATCCCGCCAGTTCCAAAAGCACACATGTGGACTTACAATATCATATGTCAAAAGTTAGTTAACCATATATGCAGTGGCGATTTTAGAATATAAATCTTGGTGGGGCATACTCAAAAAATATATAATTATTTGTTCAGCACTGCACAGCACAGCAATAGATTTCAGAACCTGGGCCTTCTTACAGTATTATCCCTGTACACCAAGTCAGAACCCTAGGATAAATAAAGGGGGCTGATTACATTACAATGATTACATTTCTCTAAAACAGGCTATAGGCTACAAGTTATGAGGGGGAAAGGGGCCAAATTATTAGTGTGAGTACATGAGCTACTAACAGCTTAATACACAACTTACACGTAGTACTACCTTCTTAGCTGCAGTATACATATCCCCCTGGCCTTTTATCTTTTATGCAGCAGCATACAATACATTTTTGGACTCACCTTGTTGTTCTGTGCTCACTTGAACAGGAAGGTGGCGTGGCTGTTCTTCATTTGTCATCAAAGTCTGGCATTTTCTGGATTTATGGTGCTTTCAAGACAACTGGGAACTGAAAAAAAACAAGCTGAATTGACAGCATGGCCAATGTATATAAACTTTTCTGGCCCATGGTGTTGCATGTGAATGTTTATCCTTTTAATCTTGGAAAAGAGACCCTTAAACACAGACGTGGCCAACACACCCACTCCACTGAATAGCAGGCTAATGATTGCCTTGCACTGCTTGTAGTTAGCTACTGACTCCTTCCAAACCACTCATTGTTGAATTTGCGATGTCCAACTGGTTGTGTAATGTTTACGTCCAATGGCCGATGAGCACCAATATGTTTTATCTATAATTTCTCTTCTTGTGAGCAGGATTGAAAATCATTTGCCAGTAGATTATTGACTTGATTCATGATGATGACTACTAAGTATTTGAAAGTATGATGTTGACATGATCAGTCCAATCAAAGCAATGGTAGATATGTGATTTGACATAATTTTATCTGTGGCCAATGACCTTGAGCCTTCTTGGATGGGAACTTCTGCTGTAAATCTATGGCAGCACCCAAGGGGCTTGAATTTCCGAGCTCTCCCCTTTGATTTTGCGGTGATGTAGTGTCCCCATGAGTGACAGAACACTGAGCCAATCATGGTGCAACTAGAGAACATGACCAACCCCTACGCTCTGTATTTTCCGCTGGCTGCCTCACCACCACAGAAAGCACTGAGCTCGGCTGAATCACCTGCAATTTGGAGCTTCCTTACTCAAGAAAGTAATATAAGAGAACGTGTTTGTATGAGGCTTTATTAACTCAGTGAGTTTTTTTTTTAACCTTGTTTGCAAACTGATACTTGACACCAGTTATTGCCACAATAACAAAACAAGTTTGGCTCAAAACAGGCGGTGCTCTGTTCTGAATGACGTTTCGCCACTCTACACATGTCTGAGACGTGGAAAATGCATAAGATTTTATTGTGTTACAAAGTGGGATTAAAATGGATTGCATTTTCATTTTTTTGTCAATGATCTAAACAAAATACTCTGTAATATCAACGTGGAAGATTTTATTTCATATGTTTTATTAAAGAAACATAAAACACTAGTATACCACTAGTATACCACTAGTATACCACTAGTATAACACTAGTATACCACTAGTATAACACTAGTATACCACTAGTATAACACTAGTATACCACTAGTATAACACTAGTATAACACTAGTATACCACTAGTACACCACTAGTATACCACTAGTATAACACTAGTATACCACTAGTATACCACTAGTATACCACTAGTATACCACTAGTATAACACTAGTATACCACTAGTATACCACTAGTATAACACTAGTATACCACTAGGATACCACTAGTATACCACTAGTATACCACTAATATACCACTAGTATACCACTAATATACCACTAGTATACCACTAGTATACCACTAGTATACCACTAATATACCACTAGTATACCACTAGTATACCACTAGTATACCACTAATATACCACTGGTATACCACTAATATACCACTAGTATACCACTAGTATATCACTAGTATACCACTAGTATATCACTAGTATACCACTAGTATACCACTAGTATACCACTAATATACCACTAGTATACCACTAGTATACCACTAGTATACCACTAGTATACCACTAGTATACCACTAATATACCACTAGTATACCACTAGTATATCACTAGTATAACACTAGTATAACACTAGTATACCACTAGTATACCACTAATATACCACTAGTATACCACTAGTATACCACTAGTATACCACTAGTATATCACTAGTATAACACTAGTATACCACTAGTATAACACTAGTATATCACTAGTATAACACTAGTATATCACTAGTATACCACTAGTATACCACTAATATACCACTAGTATACCACTAGTATAACACTAGTATACCACTAGTATAACACTAGTATACCACTAGTATACCATTAGTATATCACTAGTATAACACTAGTATAACACTAGTATACCACTAGTATACCACTAATATACCACTAGTATACCACTAGTATAACACTAGTATACCACTAGTATAACACTAGTATAACACTAGTATACCACTAGTATACCACTAGTATAACACTAGTATAACACTAGTATACCACTAGTATAACACTAGTATAACACTAGTATACCACTAGTATAACACTAGTATACCACTAGTATAACACTTGTATACCACTAGTATACCACTAGTATACCACTAGTATACCTTGATTAGATAAGATAAGTAGGTAGCCTGGCTGGGAAAAACTTTTGGCCAATAACCGAAAGGTTCCTGGATCGAATCCCAGAGCTGACAAGGTAAAAATCTGTTGTTCTGCCCCAGAGTAAGGCAGTTACCCCACTGTTCCCCGGGCACTGATGACGTGGATGTCGATTAGGCAGCCCTCTGCACCTCTCAAAACGGTAACTTGGCCACTCAGGAACATTCACTGTCTTATTGGTAAGCAGTCCAGTGTAGATTTGGCTTTGTGTTGTAGGTTATTGTCCTGCTAAAAGGTGGATTCCTCTCAGAGTGTCTGGTGTAAAGCAGACTGAAGCAGGTTTACTTCTAGGGTTTTGCTTGTGTTTAGCTCCGTCCTGTTTATTTTCATCCTGAAAAACTCCCCAGTCACAAGCATACCCATACTATGATGCAGCCACCACCATGCTTGAAAATAAGGAGGCAGGTACTCAGTGATTTGTTGTTTTGGATTTGCCCCAAACGGAAGTTTTTACATTTAGGACAAAAGGTATATTCCTTTACCATGTTTTTTAAAAATTCAGTAATATTTTAGTGCCTTGTTGTGTACGTGCATATGAATGTTTTGTAATAATGTTTTTCTGTATATTTTAATTATTATTTTCTCTCTGTCATTTAGGTCATTATTGTGATTGGTAGATGGGTAACAATTACAAATCAGACATTGAATATCTCTTTAAGTACAGTCAAGTGATGAATTATGCTGTGGATGATGCATTAAACCACATGAAAGATACGGTCGATCTTCTGAACTAAGCTGCAGTACAGGAATGAAACTGCTCAGGGATGTTAACATGAGGTCATTGGTGATTTTAAAACAGCTAGTTCAATGGCTGTGATGTGACAAAACTGAGGATGAATCAACAACATTGTGATGACTTCACTGGCCTTCTTCATGAGGCTTCCGAAAAGCTCCCTGGTCTTTGTAGTTGAATCTGACCTTGAAATTCGACACTTGACTGAGGGACCTTAAAAATCATGTCAAACGCTATTATTTCACACAGAGTGAGTCCATATAACTTATTATGTGATTTGTTAAGTCAAATTTTACTTCTGAACTAATTTAGTCTTACCTAAAACAAGAGGGCGAATAATATTTATAATAGTTTTATTAATTTGAAAATATTTTATAGAATTTATTTTCACGTTGACATTATGGAGTATTGTGTGTAGATCAATGAAAAAAATGACAATTAAATATATTTGAATTCCACTTTGTAACACAATAAAATCTTTTTCAAAACGTTTACTTTTGTTGTTGTTGTAAGCATATGTGAAAAGCTGTCATCAAGGCAACGGTTGGTTACTTTGAAGAAAAATATAATATATATATATAGAGATTTA